>NW_018023298.1:0-10653 GCF_002006095.1 Pseudomyrmex gracilis | reverse complement strand
TTAATTTACTTATCTTATATTATACACTGTCTACTGCTATAGACACCATTTTTGAAATAGTAAAAGATCTGATAAAAATACAGCATGTCACCTGTTTCAGCAACGATCTTTATTTTGTTTTCCAGCACACACTTTGCAACCGCATTCTGAGCATTTTCTACGAGGATTATCCATACAGTTTTGACAAGCAGGAACAACAGGTCTACGTGTACCATTACTGATCATAAATTTTTCATCTTCTGTAGTTCTCTCAGTTAACAACTTAGGTTTTTCTATTATATAGATGTTTCCTTTAGGTATGATATTGTCCATTTCAAGTTGTGATCACTGATTTAAAAAAATAAAAACACAAAAATGGAGGATGCAACAGAAAGATGAATACAAAAAAAAATTGTTTTTATATATGTATCCCTCACAAACAAACAAACAGAACAGTAATAAAAAAAGAATTTGACAAAAAAGAAAAGAAGAATTTGTAATAAAATAATATATTTCTAATAAAACTTATATATTATAAGAAAATTTTTTTGGGTTATTTTATTGATACATTTTTTTTTATTTAAACCTCGCTTATTTTCAGCTCTTCGTACAAAAGTTTGCAGCTTATTGAAGCGAAATAAATTTATGTCCACCGCACATAGCACGGAATAGAACCATGTCCACGTTTGGACATAGCGTACGCACCGACAAGTCGCTCGTGGACATGTCTGCGTAGTTCCAATGTGCACCACCCGTGGACATTCGCTAGTGTACGGGGCGATTTTGCTATGACAGAAACTCTTATGGCCGTGGCCGCTCTCAGGCTTCTCTCTGCTAATGCAAAGGACTTTGAACCAATCATAGAGAGTCCAGCAAGTAGCGACGATAAACATAAATCGCCAAAACAATCGTCTAGATCCAAAAGTCGATCTCAAAGCCGTAGTGCTTACCGCATAAGAGAGGTTAAGGATAACGATGCGATTAATGTATTGAAACCGTCAAAACTCTTGGCAATCAAAAATACCCCTGAACTTACTAGTTCTGACGTGGGGAAAACAGAAACGAGTTCCGACACGGACTCTGAAAAATTAAATTCCCTAAGAATAAGGGAACTTTTAAATGAATTGGACGAGTTCAAAGTAAACACAGTAAACAAGACCTAAAGTAAGCGCGAAAATTAAACTTAGCAAATCGAAAAAAAGTAAAAGCGCTAATTGATATTAGGGCGCAAATAAATGCCATATCCAAAAAATTATATGCAGAATTAATAAACACGGGGGAAACTCTTACAACTATTCCCATAAACAGAGTTGTAGTTAAAGGAGCCTTTACGGAAAAAGGGGAATCCATTACCTTTAAAACAGCACTCGAGTTGAAGATCAATGATATAAACTATATTGTAGAATTTTATATCATAAAGAAATTGGTCTACAAAATGATACTAGGCATGGACTTCCTCGCCCGTCATAGAGCTGTCATCAATTGCACGGGAGAAAATATACAACTCGATCTTGCGGAAGTAACTCATATGGCTACAATCGCCGAAATGAGCGAACAAGAGGTCGAGGAGAAAATAGACGAAATCCTAGAACGGAATAAAAAACTGTTTGAAGGGAATAGGGCGTGTTAATCATTAAATTAAAATGAATTCTAAGACGCCATACAAGGCGAAAACTTATTCTATACCGGAAAAACACCGGGAAGAAATTACAAAGTACATTGACCAGTTAAAACGCAACGAAATTATACAAAGAGCACCAACTCAGTATATAAATCCGTTAGTCGCTGTAGTCAAGAAAAATGGCAAGATACGACTTTGTTTAGATGCGCGCGAACTTAACAAACGCATGTCAAATGACCGTTATCTATCAAAGAAGTATTTCAGCGCATTGGACATAAAAGATATTTTACCACGTTGGATGTAACTCAAGCTCTTTGGCAAATACCTCTCGATGACGAGAGCCAAAAATACACTGGGTTTATCTTCAACAACCAGACCTATGTCTTTAAAAGACTACCATTCGGTATAAAGACAGCTGGATCGTCGTTCTCAAGGGCGATGAATCCTGCGTTAAACGACCAACGTTGTGACTTTATGATCGTCTATTTCGACGACATATTAATAGCTTCCAATACTAAGGAGGAGCATGTATAGCACTTAGATTACGTGTTGACACGGCTAAGAGAGGCCGGATTTAAAGTAAACCTAGAAAAATGCGAGTGGATGAGAAACGAAGTGACGTTCTTGGGACATGTCTTTTCCAAGGTCAAAGCTTCAATTAATCAGGAAACCAGAGACGCTGTTTGTAGGTTCGAGCGACCTAAAAATAAAAAACAGTTACAATCTTTCCTTGGCTTGATTAATTGGGATTGACGGTTCATTAAAAACTTATCTCGCATGACGAAACCGTTAAAGCTTTTGCTCCAGAAAAATGTCAAGTTTGAATGGACTAAGGCGCAACAAGAAGTTTTTAATGATATAAAAACTGCTTTCCGAGAAGCCAAAGACTTGTTTCTTCTTAAGAAAGGGCTGCACTTTGGAATAAATGTAGACGCTTCCAACTTAGGACTCGACGCAAGGCTTTTCCAGTATGACGAAAATGAACTTGAAAAAAAGTTTACTATAGCTTATGCCAGCCGAAGTCTAAAGGAAGCCGAATTAAATTACACGATAACAGAACTGGAGTGTTTAGCTTTGGTTTGGGCCTTAAAAAATGGCACACTATGCTCATGGGTCACAAAGTCAAAGTATATACAGACCATAAAGCTCTCAAATTTCTCAGCTCGTGCACCAAAAACAGTAGCCGAATTGCTAAGTGGTTCGAGTTTCTGCAGGAGTTTGATCTCCAAATCGAACACATTCCGGGCAAGCAGAACGACGTCGCAGATGCGTTGTCGCAAAACTTCCTCGAAGTAAAGTCTAAACAAAAAACAGACAAAGATAAGTACATAGTCTTGATTAATTCACCGAGAGACGGTGCGGACATATCGCAATGGGCTGATTTTATAGAGCAAGCTCGGAGAAATTACGAAACGGTACAAAAATGTTTTAGAGAACAATCGCGGTTCTATAAAGAAAGACTTGGTTTAATTAGAGTGTGGACACGCGAGGGGGAAAAGATCGTGGTTCCGCAAAGTATTGCCTGGGACTTGATTAATTTAGCACATCGGTACATTTCGGGACAAACAAAGTGGTAGATTTTATGAAGTCTTACTTTTACATTAACAATCTGGACCAAATGGTAAGAGACGTTGTCGCCTCCTGTCACGTGTGTATCGCTACCAAGTGTTATTCGCGAGCAACCGTGGGACAGTTATACTACAAAATACCGAGGTATCTGATGAAGACGGTGTCGCTTGACTTGTGCGGGCCGTTACCACAAACACCGGACGGTAATAAAGACATAGTGGTTTTGTGCGATCATTTCTCTCACAAAACTGTACCCTGTGAAAAACCAGAAGGTAGAAACAATTTGTGAGGTGATTTAAAGACAATACCTACCAGAGGTGGGAAATCCTGAAGAAATCCTGACAGAAGGCCAGTTCGGGTCAGACCGATGGAAGAATTTTGGCCGTAGTCAAAGATTCCAGACGAGACACACATCGCCGTACAACCCTCAGTCGAATCCGGTTGAGAGGGTGATAAAAAAGATAAATCGGGTATTACGTGCTTACGCGCACGGGCGTCATACAAGATGGGACGACATAATACCTAGGTTGGAAAAACTTATAAATATTACTCAGCATCGCAGTACAGGTGCAAGACCGGTAGATCTGCATGAAGATGTTAAATACGAACAAGTTATGGACGAAAGATTCATACCCCGATGGAGTGACGCGGTGCTAGGACCAATGCCGTCGTTACACGAGAAGATCCGTCAGGCGAGAGAAGTTCTCAAAAAACGCCAAGACCAACGACGTGAACAAGCGGACAAACGAGGTGTGGCACCTGTGTACACAGAAGGGCAGAAAAGATGGGTCAAGTTACATAGAAAATCCGACAAAACACGTCGGTTAACGAAAAAGATACATTTGGTATATCAAGGACCATATGTCATCAAAAGTGAAATTAGATCTAACGCATACCTGATAAATAACTTGGATGGACAAACCATTGGAGTTTATAACTCCAAACAGTTGCGACCTCATCGAGATCCGCAATTAAAAAAAATCGGATGCATCAACCATTCGTCGGATGATGGATATAATACAGATGGACCTTCGACTTCTGCGCGATCCAGAGACTCAGCAACATCAGAAGCAAAAGAGAAAACATCCAAGGACCTGAAAAAGAAAAAGTCACTGCTAAAGAAAAAAGGAAACAGGCAGGAAGACAATCAGAAGAAAAGAAAAAAATAAGAATTAATAGGAAAATAGAATACTTATCTGATAGAAGATCCCACGAGGAGTCAGAAAGTGAAGGTTCAGAAAAGAAGATCCAGCGACGCTCCAAACGACACAGAAGACATCGTGAAGCCGAGAATGACAACCACAGAAATCTGGACCTGAAACAGAATAAAGAAAATAAAATTAGAAAGGTGAGACCACCGCAAGGTACTTACCGATATATATATGAAAATGATTCCGATAAAACTATCGTCAAAGACATGGATAAATTTGTAAGAGACCGTAATCCTTCAAAAGATATGATTCAAGGATATTACGGCACACTGCAGATACTCAAAAAGAACAAATCGGCGGATGACAAACCAAAGTTCAATCTGTGCCTAAAACAAAAAGAAAGAAAAAACATTGAATGGAAACCACGAGAAAGTTACTACGACGAGTCTGAAAAAGATTCGGAGAGGGATATCCAGCGACGTCCGAGTAGTTCAAAGAAGCACTCCGAGACTGAGGATGATTATAAAAGTGATGTACCGTGGTACTTAAAAGGTAAAAAAGTGATAATGGAAGGATATATCACCACTACCATATATACAGTGATAATCCTGACAAGAAGATAGTCGATGCCATGTTCAAGTAAGAGACAGATGTATGTCCTACGGAGGAAATGGTAAAGACATACTACAGAGACATACAAATACCTGGAAGTGCGGAATATGAAAAACTCCAGAAGAGTGGCTGTCATCCAGAAGAAAAGAAAACCATCACCAGGAAGAATCACCTGAAAAGTGATGAAGAAAGTGATATATATGACATGTTCGTGTTAGACGTAATGCATATAGACACAAGTGAAAATAGTAAAAGTAACAAGGACTCACAGGACACTATGGACATATCTGATATGCCGGAAAGTGAGCCAGACGACCAACACGTCGTTTTTCCGAGTGCACCAGAAGTGTTTTCTCGAAGATATTATACAGCATGTTTAGTGCTTGACAGAGTGATACCTAGAAAAGAAACAATTGTCAGTATTCTGGATTATAAAGTAAGTAACTATTATAGACACAACAACTAAAACAAATGTGATATCACACAATATGTGTGAATGTTTAATGCAACACTCGAAAGAAGTATTAGTGACAGACATACAGCTAACCAAACTAAAAGGTTATACTCCGTCGAAACGAGTTTTGACCATATATATAATACTCCTATATTGCTAGTACGGTGCCGACCTGAAGCCACATGTTACGGTGCAGACAATATAGTAGCCTCTCTCTCCAGCTGCTTTGTGCGCATGCGGTGAACATTCAAGCACGTTTGGGCATTTCTCTTTCTCGCGTTCTTTCCAGTGCTTTATCTCGCTCGCACTCGCTTAGTAGACGCGCCTGCGCATAATGACGCTCGACTATCTATGCCCATATTTGGACTTCGTGCGTCTCCCTTTCTCGGGCCTCGTGCCTCTCATTGCGAAGATACGCGACTAGCAATATAGGAGTATTATATATATGGTTTTGACAGCTGCGATCAAAGTGCAAAGTGCTACACCAAAAGTGCAGTGCGTATCTCTTATTGAACACTTCGTTGTCATTGAGGATACCGCCTTAATGTCGGTGTCGCTCGGTCGTGTGACTGCGAAACGCTTGTTTAACGAGTTGAATAACTTGTGGAAGCGCGAATCGAACATTCAAAGACAAAGTGAACACCGAGTGCGAAGTGCGAGTGACACAGTGCTCGGTAAGAACAAAGTGCATAAAGACAACAATAAAACAGTGAGAACAATGCATCCGAGTGTCGGTGAAAGTGAATCGTCATCGGATGACGAACTTTTTTGTACCGCGGACAATATTGAAGACGCGGAAATAGAAGAAGAACTTAGGTTATTGCAACAAGCCAGAGAAGAGAGAGACGAAGCAATTCGCCAAATAGGGCTTTGTTGTCAATAATCCGAACTCAAAGAAAAGAAGTTTAACACGAGAGAGACGAGGCACAGCGGGTGTGCGACAAATTAACCTTGTACGTCAAAGCAAAGTTGCCGACAACAAAGGGCTCGAAGACATCCAAGAGCAAGAGCCAATCAGACAAGGACGTCCAGTAAGACGTTCATGGCGGCGAATTTGGATCTACTGTCCATACCGTCGTCATCAAAATCAAAAGACCAGAACATCGGTAGAAGTGAAAGGAAAAATAAAACGACCGGAGACATCCAGCAAGGATCAACATCGGATCGGTTAAGCAAGAAATAAAAAACACGGACTCTCAGGTGGGACAAAGACGAACCCTGGGAGCCAAGTCGCAAAGTCCGGCGTAACCTCAAATTACCGTCGAATACTGAATCCAACAAAAACAACAACAAACAACCTGCCAACGAGGATGCTCGGAAAACATGGCAGTGTATAACACCATCAGCGGAACAACTGGCGGACATTATTTCTAACAAATTGTTCGTCAAGGTATAAAGGTGAACACGCAAGACCAACAGCAACCAAGGCGTGACCCGTAACATTTAACAACAGACAACGGTAGCTGTCACACCATCGACGGACACCGAATGGACAAGTGAAATCGTGGCGATTCAGGATCTACCAATGGTAAGCCACGAGATCCAAGTAGAGCAGACCGAAACAACGCGGGCCGAGGACAACCAATCAACATCGGCCACACACACAAGAAACCAACACGGACGAACCAACCCAGGAGAAAGATTTTGTAAACCCCGGTTCGGTAACGAGTCCACCAAAGGAGGCTTCGTCACCTAAACCAAGGTTGACGGGGGTCATGTATCCGACGGCCTTAGAGACGCGGGTCCCAGCAGCGGAGGAACCATGTACAAGCGGAGAGAAAGCGAAAGCCGGTTCCGACGGTGAAAAAAGTGGACAGTTCCTGAAATGACTATAAAAACAACCGTGAACGGACAGTAAGAGCCCACATAGAGACATTAAAAAGTTACTAGCGCGATAAAGTGAGCGTTAGGCTTAAGTATATATTTTATGTAACTTATATAGTGGTAATGCACCTATAGAAGTGTTACGTCCTGACCTACGGTTACGATCGGGTCCTAACGGAGGAACGCAACTTGACACACAACACTTTTGTGTATTATATCTCGGCACACTGACCTAATGAGATAAGGCAAGTCGAGCGAGACTGTTCAACGACGTAGTCAGGTCAACGGACTTCCCGATATTACTTGTCTAACGTCTTCTCACTCGTCGGTCCTCTTTTAGGTATTAGAAACAAATCTAATTTACCTGGGACAGGACCTGGCGATCACGTGATGAGATTACAGGAATGAGTTTTCAAGATAGATGTTCAAAAGTTCATTTAATTAGTTACAGCCGTTTTCATTTTTATGAGTATATAAATCATTTTTATTCAAAATATTAACATTTAGATTTATTCAAAAATATATTCTTACGCAAGTTGAATTAAATAATTGGACGTGTGATGAAGTTCGGTGTGAATATACATTGGCATTGTTATTATTTTTGATCCTGAGAGTTCGTTATTAACATTACTGTTAGTATTTTCAATATTTTAAATCCTTATGTAAATGAGCACCGTCACTATTTAGGTTATTGCCGGATAGACGGGTGTTGGTATGCTTCGGCCCGCTTGCTCGACGGGCAGCGGTTCTCCATCGCAAGGTTCGGTTTTAGATATCGCGTTGTTAGAATCACGGTTGATTTTCGGAGCGGTATGACAACTACATACGATTCGCTACTGCTCAAAGTTGGACAGTGGTGATTGGAAAACGGCAGCGGTTCGGAACGACACAAAGCCGTGAACAGCTAATCCGATTAGGAGGAAATCGGCAGTTGTTCGGAACGACACAAGGTCGTGAACAGCTAATCCGATGGAAAGGAAATCGGCAGTTGTTCGGAACGACGCAAGGTCGTGAACAGCTAGTCCGACTAGGATGTCAAGGAGAAGAGCTTACTAAATGAAACAGTTATTAATTGAATTGTCGAATTTAATCCTTTCTTCCGAATATCAACCGTCTCGAAGTAGGTTTTACTGTGTGCGTAGGGATCTTAGATTCGCTTTGGAAAACTATTGCGTTAGTAAGTACTCACTACTTATTGTTTACGGTAGAATGTCGAGATGAGTGGTTGATTCGCTTCGCCCAAAAGTCAGGAGTCTGTCGGCTGGACTCAGGTGGGATGAATTGGTCGTCTCCTCTGATGGAGGTTGTCACGAGTCGCACTGTTCANTCGGATTTACGTGCCGAGATCGACGTTAAATTAAGAATCGTTTGGATTGTCGAATTTCAGACCGAACAGGAAAAGCATGTATCTTTTCGTATGACCGAATTGACTCTAAGTTAAATTGTTGAATTGCACGAGAAGAAATAGAACTGTGTTAATAATCGTAATGCTGGTTATAGAGCTCTGACTCTCCGGTGTTCCAACGCCTTATATATGATGATCTCGGGGCGTTAACCCTTCTGATTTTTGCCAATCGTCTTTAGATTTTATTCTCCCACTCTTTACTGATTAAAATTTCGATCTTTCATTTGCTAATCCGATCAGGCGAGAGGACCAATTATCGACAATCTTTCTTTCTGACTCACTCAACATTTGTTTAAACTTTGTTATTTGCACGTGCAATTTCCTGTTTATTTTCGGTGCCATAACATTTCTTGCTAGAGATTAGTGGACCGCCTAAATTATCTAAGTTTATATTCGTGAACCAAACATCCGGGCTACTTGTTGATTAATTGACCGGTACTCATTTGAAAGTCGGTAAGAGTGATTAGATAAAAAATTGCGATACGGATCTGTTTATCTTAGTTCAATAGGTCTTCTGTTCTTTGCTCAAGGATTGTTATTTAAAAATTAATTCTAAGGCGCAAATCGTAAAGCTAGTTTATGTCTGGTTCCAAACAGAAGGGGACTGTGGAGTCCAGGACGTAACAGAAGCGACAATTTTATTTTATAAGTTTATTTCTAAGGAAAGTCGTGCATGCGTAAAATTTGTTTATTTTTGTTTTTATATTTTGTTTTCTGTTTTACTTATATCAAATAAAAGAAGTAAGACGTTAAAAGTTACAAAATCGGCAAGAAAGTCAAAAATTTATTTTTTATTATTTTGTGCAAAAGTTGGTGCGTATTTGGATATAGTCCTCGTTGGCTATATAAAAATCAAGTTTTTATTAAGTTTGGAACGTTAGAACTTAAGTAGGTAATATGGCGGAGCCTTTAGGGTGAGGTAGTGTAAAAACACACATAAACACAAAAACACATACACGAAAAAGACAGAAATTTAGAACAAACACAGACAACCAATAGAAGTAAAGATCCATTTGGGGACATTTTGTAAAGCCACAAAACAAAATTTTAGGACGAGCAAACTGACATACGGGACCAGACAGATTATTAGGAACAATAATACACATCTAGGGATTTTTCCTTAGACACATAAAAACGGACGGAAAAACAAGTAGACAACAGTAGAGACAACACCCGATCGAACACACAACAGAAAACACATGGTTAGGGAAACAGTTAAAAAGTACGTACCCACCTAGGGGAAAAGTGCAAGTGCACGTCGGGCCGTGAGAAGCGGGCCTAAGAGACAAGCGTGGACCTGCACAGAGTTAGTTGAAACCGGAGATAGAATNGAACGGATCGAAAAGTTGAATTGTTCGAGTCGTTCGGAAAATNGAACGGATATAATAACGGAGATATAGAATAAAACAGAACAATCGCGAAAAACACAGGCGGTGCGTCGTGAAATNGCGGTAGAATAAGTGTTTTGTCGATTCACTCTGTAAAGCATAATGACAATCATGCATATTATTAATCAACTCATTAATAAATATATACGTAATCGCAGTATAAACTTACCTAAATGTGATGTGTCGTATACTTACCCGGTCCGGAATCTTGTCCTTCCTGAAAAAAGAAAAAGAGGATTTAGGGAATGGAGACCAAGGATGATGGACGAGTGGTATCCAGACGTCCTTAAACGACACCTGGCGACCGTGAAAACCTGTAAAAGTAAGTAACAATGAACATTTGTAATGAAACGACCGAGAATTCCGGTCACACCTTAACCTTTTTTTTTTACGAGAAAAAATCCTTTATGGATTTCTTCGCCCTCATGGAAAAAGAGATGAAAGATATGCTAGACTCGCCGGCTCACCCAAGCCCCCTCCGGCCGCGACCACTCTCCAACCGGGGAGAAGACCTTGCAACCGACGGGTTTAGAGGTTGCCTTTGCCAGGCGACGTGGCAAGCGCAGAGAAAACACCTCAGCTGCCATCGTCAACACAAGAAGACGACTAAGAGCGTTGGATACAACGACATACCAAAGAAACAGGATTTT
>NW_018023297.1:9348-18857 GCF_002006095.1 Pseudomyrmex gracilis | reverse complement strand
GGAATGCTCCTACGAAGTCCGGGACAAAATCGCTTGTGCGCAATTCATCGTTGCGCTCTCTGACAGATTCGTGAAGCGGACGCTTCAATTAGAAAATGTTTCTTCGTTACGAGTCGCGGTTGAGCGGGCGAGGGCGGTAAAAGTCAGGAAGGTAGCTTTGAAGGGGGAGGAGATAGGGGGCGAGACGGGAAGGATTTTAAACGGTCATCTTATGGAAATTGGAAAAGAGGAAAAGCCGAAGACAGGCGTAAGGAGGGAGAGAAGGCTGTGACTAAAAAGAACGGCGGGAAGAGGGAATGCTGTAAGTGCGGAAAGAAGGAGCACTTTCGCTTTGAGTGTCCGGCTAATTTGTCGGGAAGCAGAACTTAGTTGAGCTTCCGGGGGTGGGCTCGGCTGTGGGGTGGAACACCCCGAAAAAGTTGTTTTCTGTCAAAGTTAATAATAAAAAAAATAATAATTTATTTGTATATTCTGCTTTCCTGAACGGAAAACCGTGTTGTTTTAAATTTGACGGGCTCCGATGTGTCTATCGTAAATTCTAATTTAGTAGAGAAGTCGCAATGTCAAAGGTTGTCGGGAAAGCCGAGATTGAGATATCCTACCGGTTAGGAAGTTCCGGTTCAGTTAGAATATGTGGCTCGAGTGGTTGTAGGGGGACATTCTTTAAATATGCCTTTTTATGTGGCGAATATACTTGAATGTATTCTAGGGTTGGGTTTTTCAGGAAGACAGGTGTGAGCAGGGCGTTGGAGTCGCTCTTTGTTGCTCCCTCGAATGAGTCGAGAATGTCTTGTTGTCGGGTGTGTGACGCTTCTGAAGAAGTTTCGGCTAATCTAAAAGATTTTTATGAGCGGAATTCTGTCGATCTGAATGAAGCGCAGAGAGATATTTTTGCTAAGTTCGTGATTGAATTTCAGGATATCTTCTCTGATCAGATCGTGGCTGGGAACTGTGATGTTCTGCAGCATGAGATAAATCTTCAGGATCCACGCCCGATAAAGCAGGCTCCGAAGAGGATCCCGGTAGGAATGCGGGCTGAGGTGGAAAGGATTCTTCAAAAAATGAAAGATCAGGGAGTCATTGAAGAGTCTTTTGGCCCGTGGGTTTCTCCGGCGGTTATTGTAAAGAAAAAGGACGGCTCTTTGAGGTTCTGTGTGAATTATCGCAAGTTAAATGCGATTACGATCAAGGATTCTTTTCCTCTTCCTAGAGTAGATGATCTTCTAGATCAGTTGTCCGGGAACGAATGGTTCTCCACTCTGGATATGAAAAGTGGGTACTGGCAATTGAAGATTCGGCCAGAGGATAGGGAAAAAACTGCTTTTTTGGTAGGCAATGGGTTGTGGCAATTCACGGTAATGCCTTTTGGTTTGTGCAATGCTCCGGCCACGTTTGAGCGCTCGATGGAGCGAGTTCTCCAGCAGTTGTTGACTAAGATTTGTTTGGTTTATCTGGATGACATCGTTGTGTTCGGTAAATCTTTTGAGGAAGAAGTAACTAATTTGAAGAAAGTTTTTCTGAGACTCAGGGCGGCTAATTTGAAACTTAATCCTAAGAAATGCAATTTGTTTAGGAAACAGGTGAAATATCTTGGCCATGTGGTTTCAGCTGAAGGGATCTTGACGGATCCGGAGAAAATTGCAGCTGTGAAGGAGTGGACTGTTCCACAGAATAAAAAGCAGGTTTGCAGTTTTCTGGGATTTTGTTTTTATTATCGCAAATTCGGTAAAGGTTTTTCTTTGATAGCAAAGCCCCTATTTAGTTTGACTGAAAATTAGGTGAAGTTGGTCTGGACTGAGCAATGTCAGGAGGCGTTTGCAAATTTTAAGCAGACGTTGTCCTCTTTTCCTGTGCTCTCTTTTTTTCTTGAAGATGGATAGTTAATTCTGGACACTGATGCTTCTGGCCATGGTGTTGGCGCGGTTTTATCGCAGGTTCAGCGGAGGACGGAGAAGGTTATCGCTTATTATAGTCGGGTATTGAACAAGGCTGAGAGGAATTATTGTGTTACTCGGGGCGAGTTATTGGCTATGGTTGACTCGATAAGATCTTTTCATCACTATCTGTATGGGCGGAAATTTTGGGTTCAAACTGATCATGCGTCCCTTAGATGGTTGATGTCTTTAAGAGATTTGGAGGGTCAGTTAGCTCGTTGGGCGGAAAGACTTCAGCAATATGACTTTGAGATAGTTCATCGGAGTGGTCGAGCGCATGGGAACGCGGATGGGCTTTTCAGGCAACCTTGTGCGGAATATTGCTGCAAATATTGTTCTAAGGTTGAGATCAGAGATGCCTTGAAGCAGGAGGAACGGGTAGCTCGGATAGTTTTTGAAGAGTTTGCGTCTGAGGAACGGTGAAAGGATCAGTTGGAAGATCAGGCCGTATCGATTATTTTACAGGGAAAAGAAAAGGGTTGTCGTCCCTCTTGGGAAGAGGTGTCCGCTAGAGGCCCTTCTTCGAGGATCTATTGGTCTCATTGGGACGCTTTAGTTGTTTCAGATGGAGTGTTGTATAAGAAGTGGATAGCTCCGAATTTAAAGTCGAGTTTTCTTCAAGTAATTGTTCCTCGGAAAAAAGTTGAGCAAATTTTAGAAGAAGCTCATGATGCCCCTTCTGGGGGTCATTTCGGAATAAATAAAACGTTAGGAAAAATTCGTAAGCGGTTTTTTTGGGCTTTGTGCAAGAGGGATGTCGAGAATTGGTGTAGGTCTTGCAAAGTTTGTGTACCGAAAAAAGGCCCTGCGGACAAAAGTAAATCTCTGTTGCAGGTTTTTAATGCCGGTGCGCCTTTTGAAAGGTTGCAAATAGACATTCTGGGTCCTTTTCCGGCGTCTTCTTCAGGGAATAAGTATCTCCTAGTGGTTGTAAATTGTTTCTCCAAGTGGGTGGATGCTTTTCCTTTAAAGAATATTAGGGCGTCGACTGTGGCGGAGGTTTTTGTCAATCAGATAGTTTCCAGATATGGAGTTCCGTTGGAATTACATACGGATCAGGGTAAGAATTTTGAATCTCGATTTTTTCAGGAATTGTCGTGGTTGTTAGGAATGAAGAAGACAAGGACTACTGCTCTTCATCCACAGTCTGATGGACAGGTCGAAAGACAGCATCAGACGATTTTGCAGTATTTGTCTAAGTTCGTTGACGAAAATAAAAAGAATTAGAATCGTTGGGTTTCGATGTTTCTTTTTGCTTACAGATCTTCTAAGCATGAGACTACGGGGGTTACTCCTGCCGAATTGTATTTCGGGCGTGATTTGCGTCTGCCATTAGATTTGTTACGGGGCTCTCCGCCAAATTATTGTTCAGGTTCTTCAGAAGATTATATTTGTGAGTTAGAGTCAAAATTAGTGGAGGTTCATCAGGATGTTAGGGAGCGTTTAGAGATGAAGTCAAACAAAGCAAAAATGCGGTATGATTTAAAAGCTAGACACGTTCTTTTTGACGTTGGGCAGAAAGTCTGGTTCTTTAATCCTCGCAGGAGCAAAGGAAAATCCCCTAAGTTGCAGAAGAATTGGGAGGGGCCTTACGTAGTTGTTAAGAAATTAAGTGGCGTAGTATATTGTATTCGTCGCTCAGATAGACACAGGAATAGGGTCGTACACGCTGATAGGCTGGCTTCGTTTTTCGAAAGGTGGGAACACACCTCGGAGCCCTGTGAGAATTAGTGGGTGTTTGTTTTTTTTTATTTAAGGTGTTACGGATATTTGTTTTTGTTGTTATGTTAATTGAGCTTGGTTACTCGTTTTCTTTTCTTTAATTCCAGCGTTTACTTTGTTGCTATCCTGAATCTTTCTGTTTCGTCGTTCGACGTCGATGGATTTTTGCTTCGCATCGAGTCGTCGCAAGATCTTTGTGCTTTGAACGCCGTGCTAGAAGTCCGCTTTACTCACGGTTTTGAGCGTGGTTTTCCGTGGGTCTTGGGGCAAATGCCGAGGCGGAGATCTGGGTTGTCCTTTCGGACGATGGGTCCACGTGAGTTTCCCCCCCTTGTTCGAAATCGGAAGAATTTTGTGGACAAAATTGCTCCAGAGGAGATTCTCGGTCAAGCGTTTCTCCGGTCAACTGGCTTATGTATTCTGGGACAGCAGTCTAGAAGAGAGCGGGAAGGTTGACGTCTTATGTTGAATCATCGGGACGATGATCTAGAAGAGAGAAGGGGCAGTGTTGCGAGATGCGGCGCGTGGCGTCCACGCGGTATAAGATGTTTGTCGAACGATCGATCGATATAGAGGCTTTTGTTCGGGTAGCAACGGAGTTGTTGACGGCAAAGTTTAAAGAAGAGTGAGCCGCCGGATTTGGAATCGTCGACAGGTTGGATCATCGGCTCTTGAGATTTCTTTATGTTTTCCGTGGTCTTTTGTAACGCGTTCTCTAATAAAACTTAAGTGTGTTATACGCGGTGTTCTCATTTCTTTCCGCGGAGCGCAGTAATTCGGCGGTGACGCGATTAAACGCTGCCGTGAGCGCAACAATATAATATATGTACATATATATAGTTACATACATTAAATAAAAGAAATGTTTTTTTCACAGCACGAAGTGATCCTACTGGATCTATGTTTCGCGAAACGTCTCGTTCAAGATCACCGGCACAAGCACCAACTCGGACACAAGCACCAACACGAGCACAAGCAGTAACACGGGCACAAGCACCTCGATCAGCGGCACAGGTGGAACAAGCAGTTCTACCCGCACCACACGCACCACCGACACAACTACCTCCAGAGGAACAGCAGTTTTAATATGTAAGTATAGTTTTATACAAAAAGTTTATGAGTGCGCGTACGTGTCGTGTCGTGTTCGAGTGCGCGCGTGTGTGTACATAAATTCATCAGAACACATGTGATTAACATACGTAATATATTAATAATTATTACGTGTTGCATGTATTGTGTCCAACTAACGTCTTTGTTATTTTCTATATTTAGGTAGCATGCTACGTATAACATGTAGCTTTGATTTAAAAGTAAGATGCAGCTTCCTTGCTTCTGACTTCAATAAATCAAAGACTCGTTATATTATACTGCTACCTCTGTGTAAAAACCAACATAGAAAAATATGTGTGTGTCCTGTGTAATAACTTTGTTATATATATATATATATCTTTGTTATGTGTATAAACGTATAAAATGCTTTTTACATGTGTAAAATATTTATGCACGTACAGATGTATTCAACATGAGATATATATTGTAACATGCATATGATTTGTACATTAGTTTACATGTGTCGCATTGATTGTTGAGTGTCAGTGGTTGACACTTAACAATCACACGTATAAGATTATGCATGTTTTAATACATATTGCATGTCATATGTACTTGTACATATACAAATATTTTACACAAGTAGAAAGCATTTTTTTGTTTAGACACACACATAATAACGTTAAAAATAACAAAGTTATAATACAAGACACATGGCACAATATTAATGTACTTTTTAAGTTTAGCAATATCAGAGAGGAAGATACGGGAGAAGAGAAATCGGGAGAGGAGGATTGTGGAGACAAATTCGTACTTTCGAACGGAAGCTAAATCTTCAGCTCAATAGAAAGAAGGACAACATTATCCCTACTTCATACGCGCCTCCACTACCACAATACGTGCCTCCACCACTACAGTACGCGTCTCCACCACCACCACCACCACTACAGTACGCGCCTCCACTACCATCACTACTACAGTATGCACCTCCACCACTAGTACAATACGCGACTCCATTTCTGCAGTACGCGCTTCTACAACAATATGTGCGCTATCTGTAAAGAGGTAAGGGTTTGTTAAGTGTATAAATTAAATGTAATTCAAAATCTTTTCAAACGCTAATATTATTACATAAATAGTACAAGTTTTATAGTGTTCTTTGTTTTTAAAGCAGGTTTTCAAGAGGAAAAGACAACGGCGTTACAATATAGTACGGCGGCGGTTTGCGCAGAAATGGGACCTTTCCCTTTTATCTATAAAAAAGAAAATATCTAAGAAAGAATATTGTTCTTTGTATTGTAGACAGAGTGTTGTGTAGCTACGTACGAGGGGTACGCGAGTTCTGTGAGAACGATGCCATGGCAGTCTTCAAGTGGTAAAAAAATGATACAGACACATATCTAGCGTAGTGAGTGAGACACACTGATATACTCTTTCTCTCACTAATGGACACAGTCTGTTTATTAGTGTGAGAAAGAGCATATAGAATGAGATTCTTATTCTGGATCTGCGTTTGTTTATCAGTTTTTTCCATTTCAAGTTTGCCGTGGCATCGTTTTGACAGAACTCCTTGCGTACTCCTCGTACTTCGCGTTTTATGTTGTAAATACCTCGTACTTTATATTATATTATTAATAATTATGTTTCGCATCTTTTTTGTAATTTTTGCATCAATCGCACTAAATAAAAAAGAAACAAAAATAAAAACTATGTATCTTGTAATGCGTTTGCAGTTTGTTTGTAATGCGTTNTTGCGTCAATCGCACTAAATAAAAAACCTTACAAAAATAAAAATCATTTAACTTTATAAAATTTGTACTAAAGATTTCTGAATAAACATTTCTGGACACTGGATCAATATAAATATTTCAAAAATAATAAAGTGGTTTCAACAAAGTAAATAACAATTTGTGTTTTATTTATTTACCTGCATTAGNTTATTTCTTACGATTTTAGTGTACATTTCTGTTTTTTTTTTTTTTTTAATTTCTTCGTTACACGTTTTTTTTCTGCCGAAGATTGTCAATTAATTGCATAATTTGTTCGCATAATGTCTATTTTTGTGCATTTTCTGTAACATCTATATACATTCCATATTTTTAACGTTTCTCGCAATCTCTCTCTCTCCTGAAAAACCTTTTGTTAATAACAATGATAATAGTTCTTTTTTTGTAATAAATAAGTACATGAGTACTCACCGGCCGTACAACACACGATAAAGCATATAATAAAGTAAGCAGATCGCTTTTTATATATATAGATATATATATATATATATAATATACATACGCACATGTATGCGAAAAGAAAGAAATATGATTGGTTTCGAATGGCCAATTATCACGCGAGGAAGTTTTCTAGTAGTTCAGCATAAAACGGGCTTTACGTTATATTCGCGGGCGATTGTACATAACCCGTAATTCGGTGATTTAAATTGTCAGTGATAGTGCTATCAAGTGACAGTGATAGTGCTGTGCAATAAAATTCGTACATAGTCTATTCACTTAAAATAGTGGATTCACTTTCTATAATTAATAAAAAAAGAGTAGTGGAAAGATTACAATGGGAAATCAAAAAAAGTGGCAGAAACATAAATCTCTGACTGCCAAAAGATTATCTCGTAAAGGAGGAGCGTTGAAAAGGTATGTAAAAAATCGTTCTTTACATTTTGTAAATGCAGGAAAGTGCAATGTATCAAGTTATTACAAACTGTACAAAGTTTTTATGTAGGTTTTTCAGTGAAAAATTATTTTTTGTTTCTTATTGTGTCGTAAGATTATTGCCTAAGGCGTGGCATTGTATTTTAAAACATGATACACTGCACAATACTTGCTTTGTATCCATAATGATTAGGATGCTTTCCAGATGCGTACACAGCCGACACTGTGTTACACAGTGACCACTAGTGTGANCGAATCGTACGGTGTCGAATAATTTCGTGTCGAATAAATCTGTGTCGAATCGAGCGGTGTCGAATCGTACTGTGGTCAATAGAGTATCACCCCCACTAGTGTAAGTTAGACACTGATGTGTTATTTCTCACAGTAATGGACATTGTTACACAGTGTGGTTTGTGTACGCGTAACTGGAAAACATCTTTATTTTAGTATTACAATAATAAAGACAGGTAAAGAGTAAATATACAAGATGTTGACGCATTTATATATACTGGTTTTGAGTAAAACTAATAAAATATTTATATCTTATATCGGAGCTTTTTCAGCAATAGATCTAAAAAAAAAAGATATTACCATGTGCAATTTTAAAAATTGTGCATACATCAATACATTATGGTAATCTCAGTGACTTGGAGTTTTTAGTTTCTTTATAAATTTTATATAAGTTTTATTTTCTTGAATAGATATGTTTTTATTGTTTATTCTTGTTTTATTATAATTATAATTCTTGTAAAAAAGATAATAATAATAATTATTATAATTCTTGTAGAAAAGATGTATTTATTTATGTCTGAGAATTTTTTGTAACTTTACATTTATGGTAGTATGTTGTTACTATTTTTCTTTATATTATTTACTATTTTTTATTTAGTCTATCATTGAAAAAATCATTATAAGATATAAACATGTGTTTGGTTTTAAACACATCTATACACATCTAGAGTGTCTGTAAACTTTTGACAAAACCGAAGTGTGAAGAGTGATTAGATCATTTTAAATAGTTATGTACCATTTTATAAAAATTGTTATATTCATGTTTAGTTCCTGATTAATTAATACTTGTGATCCAAAAAGCGTGTAGGAAGCGATGATTCGGAAGCTCTAGTCATGTATGATTTGCAGCAGTGAAAATCAGGTAATCGCAAGGAGCAATGTCACACGCCATTTGCTTGTTTGCTCTGCCTCTAGCTGTTAGGAGATCGCATAAAGGAAGCATTTTTCTTTACGACTGAAAATGATACACGCCTACAGAGTCCGGAACATCGCTTCCCACGCGCTTATAGGGTCACATGGAGTAATTAATTATTCATTTCATGGACGTCCGTAGAAGCGGGGGTAAACCCGGTATTTGCTCCACTCTCCTGGAAAAGCAAGTTTTTTCTTAAATAGTGTTTTTCATCTTGAAACAAGATTGAAATCTTGTTAAAAAATTAAATCATACATTCCTGAAAACTTTTTGTACAGTGAAATTCCTCTAGAGCAAATCGCTGAATAGCGTACTCAATTGCAATTGCATTTTCTAATACGGATACAAAAGAAAATTCAACATAATTTTAAAATGAAAATATATAATACATATGTAACAGAAAAAAACTAGAATTATTAAAAATTAAAAATATTAACAATTGTTTCTTAATTTTTAAAATTAAAAAAATACGCAACAAAATTTAAAAAAAGTATAAAATATTTATAAGTAAACACATAAAAAAATTTGTAATCCTTTATGAGCGGAATGTTTTTTATTACTCTAAAAAAGTTTATGTAGCTTAAATTCACCTAATATACATCTGTAAATATACGTAAATGTTTAACCCTGAATTCAGCAATTTCGTTTTTTTATTATTATTTTTTTGTTTCTTTTTCAGTACTATTAGGTTAGAATATAAGGAGACATTATATAACAAAATGTATATGCCATCTTATGCAAACAAATTAAATTACGTTATAAAATATCGATTTATTAGTATGTGACTTGAACGTTACACGGGCCATAGAAAGTTAATACAATTAAAAAAAGTTAAAAGTTGAAAGAACTAAAAAAATGTTAACAATTAAATAAAATATAACAAAAATAAAAACTCTTTCTCTGCATATTTACCTTGTAATGAAAAAGCTTCTTAACTAA
>NW_018023297.1:0-5173 GCF_002006095.1 Pseudomyrmex gracilis | reverse complement strand
TTAGTTCCTGATTAATTAATACATGTGATCCAAAAAGCGTGTAGGAAGCGATGATTCGGAGGCTCTAGTCATGTATGATTTGCAGCAGTGAAAATCAGGTAATCGCAAGGAGCAATGTCACACGCCATTTGCTTGTTTGCTCTGCATCTAGCTGTTAGGAGATCGCATAAAGGAAGCATTTTTCTTTACGACTGAAAATGATACACGCCTACAGAGTCCGGAACATCGCTTTCTACGCGCTTATAGGGTCACATGTAGTAATTAATTATTCATTTCATGGACGTCCGCAGAGGCGGGGGTAAACCCGGTATTTGCTCCACTCTCCTGGAAAGGCAAGTTTTTTCATAAATAGTGTTTTTCATCTTGAAACAAGATTGAAATCTTGTTAAAAAATTAAATCATACATTCCTGAAAACTTTTTGTACAGTGAAACTCCTCTAGAACAAATCGCTGAATAGCGTACTCAATTGCACTTGCATTTTCTAATACGGATACAAAAGAAAATTCAACATAATTTTAAAATGAAAATATATAATACATATGTAACAAAAAAAAACTAGAATTATTAAAAATTGAAAATATTAACAATTGTTTTTTAATTTTTAAAATTAAAAAAATACGCAACAAAATGTAAAAAAAGTATAAATTATTTATAAGTAAACATATAAAAAAATTTGTAATCCTTTATGAGCGGAATGTTTTTTATTACTCTAAAAAAGTTTATGTAGCTTAAATTTACCTAATATACATCTGTAAATATACGTAAATATGTTTAACCCTGAATTCAGCGAATTCGTTTTTTTATTATTATTTTTTTGTTTTTGTTTCAGTACTATTAGGTTAGGATATAAGGAGACATTATATAACAAAATGTATATGCCATCTTATGCAAAAAAATTAAATTACGTTATAAAATATTAGTTTATTAGTATGTGACTTGAACGTTACACGGGCCATAGAAAGTTAATACAATTAAAAAAAGTTAAAAGTTGAAAGAACTAAAAAAATGTTAACAATTAAATAAAATATAACAAAAATAAAGACTCTTTCTCTGCATATCTACCTTGTGATGAAAAAGCTTCTTAACTAAAAAGTATATACAGTTGAACAAAGCGGTGTGTAACATTCATAAGTTTTAGAACGGGACAATTGCTCCCTCCTTAAAAAATCCTGCGGACGCCTATGATACATTTATTATGGCAAATTTTGCTACATGGTAAATAATTTTCTATTCAGATTGACCGTATGTATATTCACATTTCTATGCCAAAAATTTGTAGACATTCTGTTAAATATAAATATGCCAATATTGACTTGTATTCGCCTTTACTTATCTTTCATATTTTCACGAGCTTATTCGTTATATTTATTGCTATATTCTTTAACAATTTTGACATAATGAAAAAAATACAGATTACAAATACTAAAAGATTGTTTAAGAAAGTTGACAATTTCATTTCACAAAATATTTTATTGTTATCTAGTAATACTTTTTCTAATTTTCTTATTGATGGATACAGTTTTACATTATATTGAGATCTGTCTTCTTCCTAATAATGTGTCACAATATAGAAAATGTTATTGTATATGAGAAGCATTCATTTACGAGTCAGCTCGTGAAATTAAAAAACATGTGTAAAATACCTAGCAAGCCAAAATATAAGATGTATTTATATATACAATATATCATTTACATGTACATTTATATATGTATACAATACAAGATTGATGTATATATTTCATAATTGTCATTCGAAATTGATAACCAGACGATAACGTTTCGATCTCATTTTGATTCTTATTCAATATTATTTTATACAGTTTAAAAAAAAGGACTACCATAAAATTTATTGAATTATAAATATGAAACATAAATAAATACATTTATTGAAGTACAAATAAAAAACAAATAAATGTATTCCATCTGAAAAAAGAAAGGTGACAACAATATACAGGGTGTTTTGGGTATTGTCGTAACACTAGTCGTAGGCAGATAGAAAGAGTTATTCTTCTCGTCAGAAAAATCCTATACCACTTAGCTACATTCGCAATAATTACCGAGATGTTAATTAATAAAGATCCGCGAATGAGCGTGCACTATGTGCATAATGACAGATCAGTGTTTCGCGCGCTAGCGCCGTACAACAGTATGGGAGGAGCTAATATTACAACACATAATATACATAATATACATTGTGACGAGCACCTCGCGGTTTGATCTTTTATCGAAAGTGCCGCACAAATTCGGCACGTCTTCCACAGAAATAAATGGAAAGTTACTCACCAAGTTTCGTTACTTGGGCGCCAGGCGTGAATTTACACGCCGCACGAAAAAATCTCGACTTTAATTACTACAAATATTTTCCAAATTACCATTGACGTGACGGCAACAGAATAACGCAGCTCAGTTTGATAAAGGTACGGAGAGGCGTGGGCTCAGGAGACAGTGTTTAGTAAATAACGGCAGAGAAACTTGTTCGTGTGGTGCTATTACAAATATATTTTCATAACAGTATGCTTAGGAGGAATCTGGGCACCGGCCAAAATGAATCTCGCCAATACAAAAGTTTTGAACCGTAATAAAAAAAAATATGTAGAAAAATATATAAGAAGAAAAAAAACCATACAGTAAAGTACGTGTGAAAATTTTACATACCTTACATGATTCCGATCGGCAACAAATTCAATAGAGGTAACTCTGCGTCTTTTTTTCCGCTCGCGACCGTGTGTCCGCCTTTTGTTATCGCACGGAGATGACCGCGAGGGATTATCTCTGCGGAGGAATGTGCTGTCGCGCGCAAGACGCTATGCACGGCGCGCGGTAGCCGCGCGATCCTTGTTTAACGCGAGTGAGACAATCGATCTAATGCAATATCGCGGTTCGACGGCTACCAAATTTTTTGCATTATTTAACTCTCACGAGGCCGTAAAATACAAAGATGATATTCCGTAATTCTAAATTATCCGATCCGGGAAGGCCGTACTGACGCGGCACAAAGATACGACACAACAAAATACAAAAAAATGAAAACAAATAATTTTTAAAATAATTAAATAAAAATGAACTCTTTTTTGACCAATCCTGAAATTAGACTTCTTTATTTTGATGAAAAAAATATGGTTCATGTTTTCATGTTTAGGCGTCGATAGTTTTTGATTTTTATGTATATTATATGCTGTTGATATTAGCTCCTCTCATTCTGTTGCTACGGCGTGAGCGCGCGAAACACTGCGCTCATTAGCGTGGGTGCACGCTCATTCGTGGATCTTTATCAGTTAACATCTCGTTAATTATTGCGAATTTTGCTAAGTGGTATTGGACTTTTCGACTCAGAATAACTCGTTCTACCTGCCTACAAACGATGTTACGGCAATTATCAAACACTATGTATATCATGCAAAACAAAATGATTAAATCTTTACGTCAAAAAAAAGACAGAAAATTATAAACTGGAATAAATTAAATCTAGAAAGTCTAACTCTAAAATTACACGACAAAAATATACTTATGTTTATAAGTAATAAATTGAATAGATTATCAAATTAATAATGAAAGAAGAAAATATATGTGTATGCATATATATATATTTAAGCACATTCTCTGCACAACATCCTGCAAACCGTATATATACGTGATGCAAATCCAGCATCCTATATGGAGGAAAAAAATTATTTCATTAAATATATGTGTATGCATATATATATATTTAAGCACATTCTCTGCACAACATCCTGCAAACCGGCTCGAATAACCCGATGTTAATTCATTCATTATTTGAATAGATTATATTAAAATCTGAAATTCAAAAATGAAACCATATATATGCTTATACAAAAAATAACATCAACTTCTGAAGATAAAAACGCAATATGTAAAACCATAAGTATGTATTTTTCTTCAGATAAAACAACTTTGATACTAGTTATCTACTTCCTATCATTTTGAATTATTTGAAATATGATTTTATAATTCCTTCTTTCTATATACTGTAGTACAGCAGCCATTTTTATACAATAATATATATTTTTTGTACCTTTGTTTGCGGCGTTCTTGTATATCTACTTCACCGTGGTATATTATGCTATTTTCCGTGTCTCTCTATATATTGTCTCTCTCTTTGTTTTGCATATTACAAAAAGAAATCGAAAAAGTTATTGTCTGATTATCAATTTTAACAAATTCTTACATAAAATAATAGTACATATATATATACGTCATATAGTAAAAAAACGTACATATATCATCATTTATTTTGGTTTGCATGTAACATCTATCTTACAAAAATGTACTCGTANCAGAATCACTAAAAAAACACACACACACAAACACATTATATTGAATGTAGATATGTTTTTCTATTTATTAATTTTCAATCCATTTGTCTGGAAATAAAGAAATAAATTTGTATATACATGAAAAGAAACTTTTGTTATGTGATGAACTTTTGTTTGAACAAATTTGTGCTGGTGTAAGAATTCTTTGGCACAGAAAGCGCAAGCTCCAAACCTTAGTTGGATGCGGTTACTTCTCCCAGAGGCGTTTTTTATAAACGTGTGCTGGTGTAATAATTATTCAACGCAGAAAGCGTTTGCTATAATCTAAGTTGCATGTAGTTAATTTTCCCAGAGGCGTTTTTTACAAACATGTGCTGGTGTAAGAAGTATTTAACGCAGAAAGCATATGTCCCAACTTAAGTTGGATGTAGTAAATTTTCCCAAATGCAGTTTTGTAAACGTAGGTACATGAGCACTAATAGGTTTGAAGTGCACTTATAGACAATATGTGCTACGTGCAATGATGCAAAGAAGAAAACATTATTGTAAAAGCTAGTAAATATTTAAAACTCTAAAATAATTGCATAATATGTGGAATTATTCAGAAAATCTGTTTTTATTTTTGTTGTAAAACTGTTAGTAAAATACAAAAAAAACTGTTTTATTAATCTCAATATATAACCAAAGCAAAAGTGTAATTTACTACATAAATGGAATACATAAAATAACAAATAATAGAACAAAAACACTTTATCTTGTAATAACAAAATTTGTACGTTACGTAATTACTCATACTGTAATAAATAAATTATTAATACTATAGAATACAAAACTATTACTACAATTAATATTAATATATAGCAACACATAAAAGGAAAAATATAATACAAATGAATGT
>NW_018023296.1:2644-13272 GCF_002006095.1 Pseudomyrmex gracilis | reverse complement strand
GTATTTATTGTATTATTATTAAGATTTAAGTTTATGTATTCAGATTTAAGTATATTGTATTGTTTACTATTTAGTGTATAAATATTTAAGTATAAGTATATATGTATTATTTCTTATGTGTATAATGTTTTATATACAGTTTTCTTCGAATATTGGTAAGGTTTCTGCAGTTTCTTTATCCTCGCAACAAATGTTGGTATTTATTCATGTAATAAATCGGCTGCAGACGTAAAAAATAACAAATGAATTTTCCTATTTCCAATTTTCCTATTATCATTTATATTAAATGTATTTTATTTCTTTAATCAAAATTTGTTTTCTCTCTGCAATTTTTTTCACATTTCTTTTCTCACTGGGATCTAATAATACCTCATATTTGACCGAAGTATATACGTCAGTGAGAATTCATTGCATTTGCCTATTGCGCAGACGCAACTTTATTCCCACAACAGCACATCACTGGACGCGAGAGACAAGCGCGATTAGTCCGTCTCACTTTAAAAGAAGGATGGACTAACTCAACCACTTGAGGGCGCCACTTCCCGGGCAGAGACCACAGTGCGGACTTCGGATCTCGCTCCAGTACCCTCTTAAGTCGTAAGTTGATTTCAGACTCCGTAAAAATTGTAAAAGCTTCAACAAGTATTAAAAATAAATAATCGCTAAACAAGTAACAATATACAAACAATAAACTAGAGCGCGAAATTTACCTCTGAATCCTTTGATGCTACAAAATGATTATCCGATATATTTTCGGCATATACAAGCTTATAAGTGTCCTGGATAAAAATGATTATCATTATTTCAGACGTCTTACAATATATCTAAATCAAAAACACATGCACAGATCGCTGTATCTATATTATAAGAATTTACCTTTCAAATATTGTCGGTATAGCATCTGGATAAAGATACGCTCTCTTTTTGTTTCCTTTGTACCATTCCTCTTCAAAATGTAAATGCCACATTCGATATTTCAAATAGGCATTCTGGTTCTATCACTTTATCTTGTTTTTTACATACTTTCTATCCATTTCAACCATCTGTATATAATGGCATAACAATTTGTTAATATATAAATACATATAATGTAAATACATGTAATGAATATAACATATACCCATCCATAAATACAAATTTGAAAATATAATTGCGAATAATAAACATTTACATAGTTTAAAAAATATAATGTAGGTAAATCAAAATCATACCTGTTATGTTCCTTTGAAAAACAAAAAAAATGTCTTTTTTCTGCAACAATCCTGTTGTTGCACTCCTTTACAATACACCAAGCATTTGAACTGCCATTCTTTTTTCTGATTTAAAGTTATACCTGCAAAAAAACTAAGATCAAAGTGTAAAAGAGAATTGAGAATCTGTATGATCTTTATACAGATTAATTATTCTCTTTTTCCTCTTGGTTATTAAACACTTTTTCACTGTTCACAAAACACTGAACACTGATCAAGAAATCACACTGAACGCTATCACTTCATATTATAATTAACACAGTAAGGTGGTGTTTAACACACATCGCACTTCTTTACAACCTAAAATCTTTTCTTTTACCGCCACTTTCTACAGAAAAACGTCATATGGGCATTTAAATAGTAGTGAGAAAAAAGGCCGAAGCACAGACTTTTGCATAACGCATAACGCGTGAGACATAAGAAAATCAACCAATCTAAGCTTTCTAGAACAAGAAGTAGGGATAAAAACGAAAAGCTGGATTGATTGATTTTCTTATGTTTTATGCGTTATGCGTTATGCAAAAGTTTGTGCTTTGGCCTAAAGAGCAAAAATAAGAGAGGAAGCAAGACAGAAAATGTCTGTAACGCTATTGCCCAGATAACCAAGACTGAGTGATCATATTTTGAAAAGTTTGCAATAACACATTATGCCAGTACAATGTAGCCAGCATTCACACATAATCTGTTATTTCAACTAGTGTCGCCAGAAAAACAGAAAAAAAGAATATAAATATGTCATGCCGTGATGTAAATATTATTGCATCAATCAAGCAGAACTTCCTCAAAAAATGTAGCAGATTTAAAGCATAACGTGCTATTGTTATTTCATTCTTTATTTATTTCTATATTTTTGCTGTGTTGTTTTCTTTACGTATCGTGCCTACATAATTCACTCACTATGATGACACAGCTGAGTGGAATCTGCTGCAAAGTGCTGATTAAACTTGCGTGCATACTGCTGGCATACTGCTATCATTTGGCTATCGGGGTGGTTAGTATATAGGTACTACGGACACGCATGCGCATATATACGGCACTCAAACATCAAAAATACCGACAGAGAGTTGCGTTACTGTATATACCAGAGAGAAGCCTGAGAGCGGCCATGCCATTGTAGTTTCTTACGACGGTTTCAGCCTCTGGTTTTAGCCGTATTTCCACAAAAGTGAAACTCAAAGACCGTTCTCCATTAAACCCAAGTCGCAGGTCTCGTGGAACTGATCAATCACGTTGGTCGATTGGATGATTTGACTCTGCAATTAGTCAATTCCACGAGATCTGCAACTTGCGTTTAATGTAGAACGGCCTTTGAGTTCCACTTTTGTGGGAATACAGCTAAAACCAGCGGCTGAAACCGACTAAGAAACTACAATGGCATAGCCGCTCTCAGGCTTCTCTCTGGCTGCTTTCCTTTTAAGAGACACAGTCAACATAAGTCGACACAAGAGTCATTCTGTCTTTGTTTCTCACTGAATACTGAACAAAGACAGAATGACTTTTGTGTCGACTTGTGTCGACTGTGTCTTTTAAAAGGAAAGCAGCCTCTGTATATACTGTAGCTTGGCATAGTGACCTATCGATACAAAAAGTTCCGGCAAAATNGATTGGTCACACATCGTGCCCTCTCCTTGTGAGAGCGCGCGCGACCATTCTATTGTAGAGTCCCTAGAAATAAGAGTCTAGCCCATAGACATCTATGGCTGCTTTCCTTTTAGGAGACACAGTCGACACAAGTTGACACAAAAATCATTCTGTCTTCGTTCAGTATTCAGTGAGAAACAAAGACAGAATGACTCTTGTGTCGACTTCTGTCAACTGTGTCTCCTAAAAGGAAAGCAGCCGATAGCAATAAATCGTGCACGTCAAAAGAAATAGTTTCTTCTCCGATTCTGTTTTAATACNAATATTTCGATGCTCGTAACATAGAAGCGTTGATAATCTGTCAGATAAAATCCATCGAATAGAAAANAACTTTAAAGCAAGAGAAATTTTAAAGAAAAATTATTTCTTTTACCACGCACGATTTACCGTCTTGCAGTACGACATATGTATCACGAAGCGAAGAGCAGACAACACACATTCCAATCGGTTACTATGTCATGTATAAGTTGTACATTAGATGCTTTCCAGCTACCCAAGTAGCATAAAAACGTTCTCAGAATGTTCGGCGAATGTTAGAACAGTAACAGTGAAAAACGTTTTTGTTATGTTAAAAGTTCGCTCAGGACTAACATTCTCCTAACATTCAGCAAACATTCTCAGAACGTTTTACTGAAACGTTCCCGTAACATTCGGCGAACGTTACACAGAGAGAATAAAAAAATTTTTCGCGGCTTGCGTTTTTAAACAGCTTCGAGATTTCACTTGAATTAATCTTTGGAGGCCTGATTCAGCTCGCCAATCAACCGATAATAAACTCTATTGAAAGAAACTGGATCTGAAAAAATCTTAAGAAGATGGCAAGATTTGAACTCGAGACCTCTGTATTCACAGCCCCTGCACTCAGTCCACGAGACCACTTATTCTTTACTAAAATGTGATTATTTTTATCAACTTATTCTCAAGCTATCCTGTACACATTTTATTTATTATTTCTCTAAATTATTATTTTATTAAAAATATTGCAGTGTAATGTACCCCTGCAACAGTGGATAAAAATATTTCTCTTATTATTATTAATTATTAATTATTATTATAATTTAAAGTACATTTTTACAGCGCAAAAGTTTTTGTCTCAAACAATGCTATATTTGAATCAAGCATTGTTTCGAACATTGTTTTCACGTCCTCAAAGATCCATTACCACAATACTCACGTCCGTTCGTAGTTTATAAAATTAACTAATTTTAAAATATTGCGAAAAAAACTACTCGGCCAGGAGTCGAACCTGGAATCTCCGGCTTTCCGTGCCATCGCCTTCCCTATTAGGCCACCGAGGCACTTGGAGTTAGTCTCGCAATTCATACATATATCGAAGATGATCTGATAATGTTGTTAACGCTAATTTTCAGCCAGCGTAATTTTAAACAATTATGACTTAAGGCTCGTTAAAATTAATAAAGGAGAAGTTTTTTTCGCAATATTTTAAAATTAGTTAGGGGGGTATCCGGTCTCTTATATGTGAGATGCAAATCCAGTATTCCGTATGAATTTAAGAATTGAGATTTCAATTCAAAAAACACTCACTTGTAAAAATTTTACAAGTTGAGTTCGTTACATGTGTATATATATATATACACGCACAGGTTTCGCTCAAACATCCTGCGAATGGCTCATAAAGCCTTATATATTTCTTGTTATTAATTTCAACAAGCCTTAAGTCATAATTGTTACATATAATATATTTTTGCAATAAAAAAATACTATTTGCAACTGCACACATCAACAACCGTGTCTGCTCTTTATGGTCAAAGTTTCCAATCACTATTAATAAATCAAATATATTTTGTTACATTTATAAATATATTTCATGTTACATTTAATTAATTAACGTTCGCCGAATTTTACGGGAACGTTTCAGTAAAACGTTCTGAGAATGTTCGCCAAATGTTACGAGAACGTTTTTATGCTACTTGGGTAAATTTTAAATTTGTATAGTTTTAAAAAATTTCTAAACGTCCTCTGAATGTTCTCAAACTAACATGTAGAATCCAAGAAAAGTCGCAAATCGTAACGTTTTCTTCGTTTAGGTACAAACATTTCAAACTTATATTAGTTCGACATGTTAGATCAGTGTTCGGAGTCTAACAGAAAATTAACATTCGCTGAACGTTTTTATGCTTCTTGGGTACGAACATTTCAAACTTATATTAGTTCAACATGTTAGATCAGTGTTCGGGGTCTAACATAAAACATGTCTAACACAAAATTAACATTCGCTGAACGTTTTCGTGCTACTTGGGTACGTACACACCCAAATAGCATAAAAATGTTCTCAGAATGTTCAGCGAATGTTAGAACAGTAACAGTGAAAAACGTTTTTGTTATGTTAGAAGTTCGCTCAGGACTAACATTCTCCTAACATTCAGCAAACGTTCTCAGAACGTTTCACTGAAACGTTTCCGTAACATTCGGCGAACGTTACACAGAGAGAATAAAAAAATTTTTCGCAGGTTGCATTTTTACACAGCTTCGAGATTTCACTTGAATTAATTTTTGGAAGCCCGATTCAGCTCGCCAATCATCCAATGAACTCTATTGAAAGAAACTGAATCTGAAAAAATCTTAAGATGATGGCAGGATTTGAACTCGAGACCTCTGTATTCACAGCCCCTGCACTCAATCCGCGAGACCACTTATTCCTTACTAGAATGTGATTATTTTTATCTACTTATTCTCTAGCTATCTTGTACACATTTTATTTATTATTATTTCTTTAAATTATTATTTTATTAAAANTATTGCAGTGTAATGTACCCTTGCAACAGTGGATAAAAATATTTCTTTTATTATTATTAATTATTTATTATTATTATAACTTAAAGTACAATTTTTTTACAGCGCGACAGTTTTTGTTTCAAACAATGCTATATTTGAATCAAATATATTTTATGTTACATTTGGAAATATATTTTGTTACATTTAATTAATTAACGTTCGCCGAATGTTACGAGAACGTTTTTATGCTACTTGAGTAAATCTTAAATTTGTATACAGGTTTAAAAAATTTCTAAACGTCCTCCGAATGTTCTCAGACTAACATGCAGAATCCAAGAAAACAGTCGCAAATCATGTTTTCTTCGTTTAGGTACGTTTAGGAACATTTCAAACTTATATTAGTTCAATATGTTAGATCAGTGTTCGGGGTTTAACATAAAACATGTCAAACACAAAATTAACATTCGCTGAACGTTTTCATGTTACTTGGGTAGTTCAACATGTTAGATCAGTGTTTGGGGTCTAACATAAAACATGTCTAACACAAAATTAACATTCGCTGAACGTTTTCATGCTACTTAGGCAGGCGACACTGTGTAACACAGTGTCCACTAGTGTGAGAAAGAGCATATCAGTGCGTCTCACTCATACTAGTGGACACTATATTACACAGCGTCGCTTGTGTACGTAGCTGAAAAGCGCCCATTATATACCGGTACATCTAGAGAAGCGAGCACCGCAGTCTAGTATATTATAGATGTCTATGGTCTAGCCAATGTTGTNAACCTTTTTATTGGTTCTGAAGCAAAATGGCAGAAACAATGGATAACGTTATAGCCACACATTGATTTAAATATCATTAGGTCTGTTTGTGGTGCTTGCACTTTTTGCTCTTATAATCTTCGCTTTCTCTCTCTCTCTCTCTCTCTCTCTCTCTCTCTCTCTCTCTTTCTCTCTTCAACGACCAACTATATATATATATTTTATTTTACGTGTAAAATTGGTAATTTAAAATAATATAAACAGATCTATTAGTGCGTGATGAGATAAAAGAGATAGGCCGTGATAGAGGGAAAGAAAAAATATTTTTTGACATATAATTATATATTAAGAAGTACAAAAGAATACATTTTCATAAGAAAGCATAGTTTTGTAATATAGAATATATTTTAAACTTCCGACACCATTTTGCTTCAGATCAAACATTGGCCAGACTCTTATTTCTAGGGACTCTATCTTATTGTAGTTCTTTATGACCATACAATATTGCTAGATGGAACTAAAGAGAAGATTTGGTTTGGTTTGATGCATAAAGATATAACTATATATAAGACTAGAGTGCACGAATCCTATGCTAGCACGTAAGTAGATGCAATAGAGGCTTAGAAAGAGAAAGATGCGGGTGACGTCCGTTTGACCACGGTACGATTGGACACAGTACGATAGCACGCATACTATTGGACACGGTACGATTGACCACAGTACGATTGATCACAGTACGATTGACCACGATACAATTGACCACCGTAAGATTGATCACGATACGATTGACCACCGTACGACCAGTGATAAAAGATTTGGTAGCCTAGCACCAAGAGCACCGAGGTGGTGGGGGCACGCACACAAGCGAGAACCGCCGTCCGTGTACGTGACGTCACGCTCGACTGTTCGACTCGTGGAAGAGTGCGGACATACTATGTTCCGGCTTCTTTTCACTAAGCCTGTGTTACGTCCTGGAGACTCCACGGTCCCCTTTTTTCCTGCGACGCGACGCGCCAGCGCATAGCAACCCTTTTTTTTTGGTCAATAATAATAAATAATTCAAACGGGTCTCCTATCGTTTGGAAACTTAAAACTCCAGACGATAAGAGAACAAACGAAAACTATATCGACGCCCGGAAAGATAAACTGCGCCTAGCAATAACACGAAATTTTAGATAACTATTCGAGCAGCTTTCCAAACAAACCCGGATATCTCCGGGTCATGAAAATGCCGGTCATAAAAATTAGAGCGACCGGCGCAAATAGAAACACCGGCATTTTTATTACAAACAAACAACAAGGGGTCTATGCGGCGTAATTGCAAGAGACAATACTCTCCCTTTTTTCTTCCTCGGAAAATCGGACAAGGCGACCGAAGCGAGAGATCGTCGCCGATTGGCAATCTCGGAAGTCGCCCGACCGACTAATTAACAAATAGGAACCAGCAAAGTGAGTTTCCGATCAACTGAGTTCCCGATTGGGAGAGTCCTCGCTTACTACAACAGTATATAAGCCAGGGCTCTCGGAATCGGAAACTCAGTAAGAACCGCGCCGCGTATCCAAAAAGACCCGCAGATTTAAGTGAGTGAGTAAGTGAGTGCCAGTGAGTGCAGAGAGCGAGATCCCAGGGCATCGACACTGCCGACCTGCAACAAGCTAATCACAACGCCGCACCGGCCTCAACTGAAACCGCACCACCAGTAGCAGCAAGTAGTAAGTCCACCCACAAATTTTAATCGGGAGTTCCACTAGTTAAAAATCTAACTCGAGGATAATACTCGGAACCTACCAGTGACGCATAACCGCCTAAAAGCATCGCGAGAATATACTCTTTTGCTTCTCCACAATCAATTCCTCATTTGACCACCCTCGCCGGGAGGGCAGTTCGCGACTCTAGTCGTGAATAGCAACCGGCCGAGGAGTCANNTCCTCATTTGANCACCCTCGCCGGGAGGGCAGTTCGCGACTCTAGTCGTGAATAGCAACCGGCCGAGGAGTCAGNTCCTCATTTGANCACCCTCGCCGGGAGGGCAGTTCGCGACTCTAGTCGTGAATAGCAACCGGCCGAGGAGTCAATTCCTCGTTTGACCACCCTCGCCGGGAGGGCAGTTCGTGACTCTAGTCGTGAATAGCAACCGGCAGAGAGAGAGAGAGAGAGAGAGAGAGAGAGAGAGAGAAAGAGTTAGCTCTTTCTCTTTTTTCCTTTTTGTGACAACTCTTCTTTGATCAAGCTCTGATGTCAGCAGAATGAGAAATCAGTTCCGAATGTTAACCTCGTTCATATTTTTACAATAAATAATAACTCGCTAAGAGAACCTCCCGTTTAAGTGAAACCCCGCCGTTCGCATTCCAACCGCCGGCACCGGCGGCACCGACAAAGTCAAAAATTGCGACGAGCGGCAGCGCTCGCGCAAAACGAAGCGGAGCCGACCAGGCCCATTGACGCCACCTCCCCTCCGACATTAGGAGACGATTCCGGCAGCGACAATAGGATAGAAAACCTCACCGATATACATATAAATCAATTGCACGCGCACTCACCCTCACCGACACATTCGGAACACGCACACACAGATACACACACACGACGATTCGTGGTATGAAACTCCCTCTTATTCACCTGTAACCCCCGATCCTCCCGCAGAAAATCCCGCGGATCTGCAATCCGCCCCGACTTCTCCACCCCCTCCTCGCTCTCCTTCCCCTGAACCATCTACATACCGAGATGAACCCGTAGATGATGAATCCTCCGATTCGACAAGATCAACCACCCCTCCCCTCGATCCTAGATTTCAACACTTTCTTCGATTAGCCTCCACCTATAAAAAAGCAAATCCGGAAAGAATCCTCTTTGTCCTTGACCCTCTGACTACAGATCCTTCCGAAATCTTCCGGGTAATAACCACCACTCCAGCTAGAAAACTCCTCCCAGTTAAATTCCCCTATATAGATGATATCCGCTTAGTTCCCGTCCACCATTTTTATACAATGTTCCCTCCAAGTTCCGCAAAAATCCAGGAAATAATAGAAATAGATCTTGAATAATTCCTATCCCACGAATCGCGGCGTCTTAAACATGCTACCGACACAGTTACACCTGTAAAACCCCGCCGGAGGTCCTTCACACACACATCGCGTCACTCATACACACCCATGTATACCCCCTCTCTAGCCTCCGAGCAATGACCCTCCGTTTAAATGTAAAATCCGCGATACCACATTCATCCACACGAATACACATCTCAAAATTGAAATTGTAACACCCATTAAATGAATAAATTAATATCATATGTATCATAATTCCTCTGATTAATTAAGACGACATTTCATCATTCCACATCCTCAATCGATCGCACGGTCTCGTCCTTAGTCCGTGGAGTTAATTCTCCAGACTTGAAAAGAGACCAACGAGTGAGTGTTCGCTAGACAGAGTAAGATCGGCGTACACCGTTGACCTGTCTACGAACATAAGCAAACTCGCTCGACTCCGTTGCAGCGGGATCGCCAACCTGCTGTGCGGAGATAGACAGAGAAACGACAGCTCTCTGTTACTCCACCATAGCCCGACCGTAACCGTGGGCCAGGACGTAACACCTGCTATGCGAGCAAGCACTGAGGGAAAGAAAGCAACGTTTCACGTTGCGCGTTTGCAGCGTATGACAGCGCAAAATGCTTTTCCAAGACTGTACATCTTGGAAAAAGTACATAATATTATTGATAAGGATGAGTTAAACATCTCAAGATGCATTTATATTATTATATTTGCATTAAGGCTTAATATAAGTTAACAGTGATAATTTGAAAGTTTTTAGAATATTGAAAAACATGTAATATATAAATAAACTATAGTATTAGTAATTATAATTTTTCTATATTTTTAATTTGTAAATCACAAAAAAATCTACATTTTACAGATGCACAATCTTAAAGTATTTAATTCATATAACATCCCACACAGACATCCATCCATCCACACATCCATTAAACATCTATTAGATGTCGCATAGAGGTGTCGACGTCTAATAGACGTCTAATAGAGTTTTTGTTCTGTGTGGGATATCATATGAATATAATATATTAAAACTAAGAAATGAAGAGGCTAATATGATTAAATAGGCCAATACGAGCCATTCCCAGGTTGTTGTGCAGGAATAAGCGTGCATGTATACAGGGTGTCCCAGAATTGGTTTAACATCTCTCGTAGGCAGATAGAAGGAATAAAACTGAGGTGAAAAGTCC
>NW_018023296.1:0-1774 GCF_002006095.1 Pseudomyrmex gracilis | reverse complement strand
TATTAATTTATTGAATTTCGTATAATATGAATTAAATATTTTGAGATTATATGTCTGAAAAATGTAGATTCTTGTTATAATTTACATAACAAAAATATATAAAAAAAAACATTAATAGTTTTTAATATTCAAGACACTTTTGAATTTTTTCAGTTAGCTCATATGTAATAATTCCTAAAAACATATAACGCAACTTGAAATGTTTTACTATCATCAATAATATTACTTTTTCCAAGACTGTAAATCTCGGAAAAAAATATTAATATATAAATATTGTACGTCTTTTAAATAAAAATTGTGTGTAAAGAATGACTTCGTTTAGACATAAGTTAAATAAAAACATTNAAGTTTAATGTTCTATGATATTTAATATAGGCTTTTAATTTCTTTCTTTACAAATTGTCCAATGTATAGGTATTCTCATATTAGATCACAACGTTGATCGGCAGCAAAACTAAAAGCTTCGATGTGTTTACTGTAGACACGTGGACGCGCGACGTTCTACGTTTCTTGCTGATTTTATATTATTAATATCTTTATGTTGGTGACATTGCAATTTGTGGAATCAAGTGACAACAATGTAATTTTTCGAAATAAATTTGAAATGTCATGCATTTTCCCATAGAAAATGAACCTAAAATATTAAATAAACTTTGCTACAGAGATCTTTTATCTTACAATATTAAATAATTTTGCAACAATTATATGATACAAGTTTTATGCAATGATGATAAATAATATTACAAAGAAAGTAGGGGTCTTCCGCATTACCCATGAGGTGCCACTAATAGCGTGTTAGGTTTTTTAACGTGGACCTTCGCCTGTAGCCCTATTCTACCACGTTTTATTTCGCATCTGTTAGGTTTTTAAATATGGATGTCGGATATATAAAATGCCAGACATATTAAGATTTTACATATTAATTATTTGTAGATGTAAATGTCGGATATTTAGAATGCCAGACACACTAAGATTTAAAGACATTTATTATTTTTAGATGTAAATGTCGGATATATAGAATGCCAGATACTTTAAGATTGAAACACATTTATTATTAAAAAATATGACTTTGACATAGAATGCCATACGAACTAAGGCGTAAACATATTTAGTATTTATAGGTGAAGATGTATGATATGCTACAATGCTAGACAAAGAATGTTGGAGTATTATAAGTAATAATGGTACGAGTACATATTTATAGTATATACATATTTAAATATGTACATATTTATTACTTAAAAATATGAATTTCTCATATAGAATGCCAGAAAAATTGGTAATTTAAACATTATTATTGCACATATTAAACGTGGAGGGACCAGCATCTTCAGTATCATCTGCAGCATATAATTTCAAATAACTTTTCTGTTTTTTAAGACATGCAGAGTATAAATTGTTTGCTGACATTAGAGAGAAATGTTTTTCATTAATTATTATATATGTTTACAGTCCTTTCCCTTCTCGCTTTCATTGCTGATTTTATCACACAAGTAGCATTGACAGTGACATACAAAATTATTTCGTTTTTTTTTGTTTTTATATCTGGCTAGAGAAAAAAGATTCTTTCTGAATCGACATTTGAATTTGGCATTGAGCGGAAATCTATAGCGGAACGGAATGTGCGGAACCGGCTCGACCAATCGTAACCATAGAAAAAGCGAAGGAAAGAAAACGGAATGGCTATGATTGGTCGAGCTGGTTCCGCACATTCCGTTCCGCTATATATTTCCGCTCAATGGGACATCGCCCTCAGCACTGGGGTCTCTGCCCG
>NW_018023295.1:0-13432 GCF_002006095.1 Pseudomyrmex gracilis | reverse complement strand
CAATGACAGTGATGTCTCATCACATTGCTCAATGGCCTCACTTTAACTTATCTTTTAATGCAAAAATTGGCGCACAACAAACGTGACAAATGTCGACAATCTCTGAGAGGCTGATTTGATAGAATTGCGAAATTTGCGAAGCTATAACGACGGATATTGCTATCTACTGACAGGTAACGACGTGCTTAGCAAATTCGCGTGGGTGGAACTGTTGCGAGACAAAACAAGTGCTCAAGTCCTTCGTGCGTTTCAACGCGTGCTCTCGAGAAGTGGCGGACGAAGACCCGTATATCTGCAAACCGACAAAAGTAAAGAATTTATTGCGCATCCGCTGCAAAAATTTCTCAAGGAAGAAGAAATTCGTTTCCGTGTGGCGCGTAATCCAGACGTTAAAGCAGCCGTGATCGAACGTTTCAATAGAACGCTAAAAGAGCGCATGTGGCGCTACCTCACGCACAAAAACACGAAACGTTACCTCGATGCCTTGCAGGATATTGTGCATGCGTACAACCATACGCCGCACTCTTCCATACGCATGAAACCCGCGGATGTTACGATGGAAAACGCGAATATTGCGCGCAAAAACACGTGGTATTGCTGGAAAAAACAGCGAGCGAAAGCAGCTAAATACTCCGTCGGCGACCTCGTACGTGTCAGTAGAGCGACAGCCGCTTTTGAAAAGGGATACGAGGCCAAGTGGAGTAAAGAAATATTTTGAATTTATCGTGTTCTCGAGTGGCGAAATCCGCGCGTTTACGAGCTGAGTGATTTAGCGGATGAGGTTATAGACGGAACTTTCTACAAGCAAGAACTGGCTCCTGTTGTTAAAAACTTACAAGAAGAAACTTTTATCGTTGATCGGGTGATAAAGAGCAAAGGTCGGGGACGTAATAGGCAACTGCTAGTCAGCTGGCAAGGTTATCCGTCTAAATTTGACTTGTGGATTCCGGCTTCGAATTTAACAACGCTTGCACACGGCAATGATGGCGACAATGATGATGACAATGGAGGAACACTTTTTCGTAGTTCTCCCGAGCAATAGCAGTATGCTTTACTTCCCGCACAACACCACTTCGTGTTTTACCACGGAATTACCTCGCCGTATAGATTTGCAGGGAAAATGGGAAGTTGCTCTCAGCAAGATTCAGTTTCCTCCTAGTTTTTTACATTTACGCAAAGATGAAGCTCTGATAACGCTCGCGAATACCTTTCTTAACGGCGATATTTCGTCAGTTAACATTCCAATTTTGTCGGAAATTTATTCTTCAGAAGCTGATCTTATAGAAGCTATAAATCATTCGTGCTCTCAAGAAAAATCACATATTACATGGTCACTGAATCCTTTATATGGTAATAAAATTTCTATATTGCTTACATGTAAAAAAGACAAATGCAATCAAATTCATAATGTAAAGCTTAGCGACAAATTGCGTCGTATACTCGGATTTGAATCATCCTCTGGTAATACATCTTTCGTAGTAGACAGAGCTGCCGGTGTCGATAGTTTTGAACCAATCAGCTTGGCCCGTGCTATCCCCGACAAGTTATTTGTTTATTGCGACATTTGCGAGTCACACATAACCGGAGATGCGCTAACACCGCTTCTTCGAATCGTTACTAACAATACTACGGATAAGTACGGTTCTAATCAGGTGAAACATTACTCGCCTGGAAATTATATTCCGCTTCGTAAAACAAATTTCTGCGTGATAGAAATAGATATAAGAGATCAGTTTGGTAAATTTATTCCATTCGAATTCGGCACGTTAACGGTAACGTTACACTTTAGACGCGTATTCGAGTAGAATATGGCTCATTATATGGAATATTACGAGATGCAGAGCGGGGTCGGTGTTCCGAGAGTTTTCACGGAATCGACGTATCAGCGTGGTCACGATATCGGAAGCTTTCTCGGCGGATTGTTCAGGAGGGTGCTTCCCTACCTGGCTAGCGGAGCGCGCGCGATCGGAAAAGAAGCTATACGCGCTGGTGTAAGAATAATAGACGATGTGGATGATAACAATATTCCGCTAAAAGAAGCAGTTAACAGTCGTTTCAAAGAATCACGTGACAATCTCGAACAACAAGCAAAAGAAAAAATAACCAGCTTAATGCGAGGGTCGGGATATATACCCTTTGCGAAGAAACGCCCGGGTCAGTTTGACCCTGGTGAGCTCCCCGTTTACTTCGCGATCAAGCGTCGCCGTCGTGCTAGTAGCACCAACAAGAAATCGGCTTCCGTGCGGAGAAAAAAGAAAACTCGAGCAATTAAACGCTCAACGAGTAGAGGAATTCAGAAGAAGAGGAAGAAGAAGAAGCGCGCGACAAAAACTAGCAAACGCCGTGTGAGCAAGAAACGAACCGTGAGCGATATATTCTCGTAGACGAAGCAAAATGTCTTTTCTCCTTACTCACTCGTGTGAGTGTTTCAAAAGCGAACTTGATCTTTTCACTCTACCGCCCACTCAGACCAGTATCGAGAGTTCGCAATGGATTCATTACAAACCTTTGTCGACTCTTGCGGACGACGCTCCCGTGGAGTTTGTCGTACCGGGACATGGTGAAGATTACATAAATCTCGCGCATACTCTTCTCAGTCTTTGCGTGATATTGCAAACCCCCGCAGCGGTTACTCCGGCTACTTCGGCTACAGCTTCTGCTGCAGAGCATAAAGTAGGGCCTGTATATAACTTTTTACATTCCATGTTTAATCAAATTGATGTGTACTTCAATCAAAAGCTTGTGTCGCCTCCGAACAATGCTTACGCGTATCGAGCCTATTTTGAGACATTGTTGAATTATTCTTCAGAAACAAAATCCTCTCATCTCGCCACCTGTTTATGGGATAGCTATCCTCCGGGGCTGTTGGATAATGACTTTGATGCTCCAACTGAGAACCCCGCTCTCGTGAGACGTATGCAGTATTTCAAAAATAACCGTGCTGTGGATCTCATAGGATATCTACATTGCGACGTTTTTAATTAGGATAAATTCTTGATTAATGGCGAAGAAATGCGCCTAAGACTCATTTGCTCGAAAGATTCTTTCTGTCTCATGGAATCTACGCCACAGACAAGAGTTCGAATTGTAGACGCCACCTTGATCATGAGGAGAGCAAAACTAAGCGCTGGAGTTTTATAAGCTCACGCTAAATGCTGAGCAAAACCACTGCAAAGTATCCTCTCACGAGAGTTAAAGTTAAATTGTTTACGATCCATAGAGGAGTGGTGGAGGAATCAATTGACAACGCCATACTCGGACAACTGCCGAAGCGAGTGATAATCGGTTTTGTCGAAAATAAGGCGTTTAACGGCAATAGTAAACTTAATCCGTTTAATTTAAAAAACTTTAATATAAATTTCCTGTCACTTTACGTCGATGGAATGCAAGTTCCTACTAGACCGTTACAACCTTTTTTTCAAGATACTCTTCTCTCTACATCGAGTTGTATGTGTCACGCGTTATTAATAACCGTTTTTTTTTTATGGTATCGCGATCTCTAATATTTGTAATAGTTGTAATGCGCGCAACACGCTTTTATAACGACCGACTGTTTTGGAACGTTCGTGTGCGACTCTTGAGCGAAACGATGGTTATGCGTCCGATTTTTACGGATGCTCGTTTTCGACTGACTCTCGGCGCGCTTGGCTTCGCCAAGTCGCCGCGCTATCTCCACTCCGCGTTCACGCATGCGCACCATCCAGACAAAAATTAGAATTTTCTAAAAGTGACAAATTTTGATTTGGGACGTTTATTTGGTCACAAACAAACGCTCCGGTTTAATTTTCCCAAAAACTAAAATTTTTGTCAAAATTAGGTTTTTGAACCAACAAGTGTATTTTCCAAAAATGCGTAATTTTGATCAAACACGCCGAGTTCACTTTAGAAAATCCTATTTTTGACTTAACTCCAACCACTTTGCAAAGTTAGTACTCTTGTCACAATTTGAGGTAAACACCTAACTCCCTAATTGTTGCTTAAACTAGGCGCAGCACTTAATCTAACGCAGAATCGCACATCGGCGCGGTTTCGCTAACAATTACAATTTTTACCCAGGGTTAGGTTCTGGCTCAACTACCTGAGGTAAGTACCTAACACACCAACTTTTTGGCGAAACTTTGTGAGGCACTTATTCTAACGCAGAATTGATCACTGACGCAGTTTCACGAACAACTGCATTTTCACTCAGTGTTAGGTTCTGATTTACACACTCGCGGTAAGTACCTAACACACCAACTTTTCGGCGAAACTTTATGAAGCACTTATTCTAACGCAGAATCGGTCGCTGACGCAGTTTCGCTAACAACTACATTTTCACTCAGGGTTAGGTTCTGAACTTGCACACCTGCAGTAAACACCTAACACACCAACTTTTTGGCGAAACTTGGCATGGTGTTTTCTCAACCGACAACTGTTACACACGCACAATACCTCGCACAACTACGTTCTACCCCAGGGTTAGGTTAGGTTTTTTCTCACCAAGTCAAGGTTAATACCTAACACACTAACTCTGTGCGAAATCTTGCAACTTGCCCTTTTTTCTGAAGTCCTTTCCACCCACCAAGTTTCGTCAACAACTGAAATTTTGTGAACACCTAACATCTTGCGTTTACGGCCGGTTAGGCTAGCCAAAAACTGAATTGCGAGCGAAAGCCGCATGACTGTTCAATTTGCACCAAAACAGTACGTACGCATAATTTTTGCTACAATTACACCTGTTCACCTCGGGCGATGTTAGGCCCTGGTCATCTCGTGAAAAGGCTAACTCTACAACTTTTCCTAAAACTACTCAAAACGCTCAAACAGCCTAAGTACTCCACGCATACCACGCATTTTTGGCAACTCTAACGCTTAAGAAAATTGTTACTTTTGAACGAACGCAAACTAACAATTTCAATTGTGACTGAACACCCGTCAGGTCTTCTAACCACACGAGTCTAGTCTACTGGTCAAGTATGGTCAATAATTCAAACTAACCAAAATTTTTACTAACCCTCCTTTTTTGTTTCAGGTGACTACCGCCGGATCCTTAGGATGACGTGGACCCATCCGGACTACGTAGAAAGCCTTAACGCAGGTAAGTACCACTCCGAACCTTTACTTACTAACCAAACCGCTTACGTTATTTTCAGGTTTGAGTTTTCTTGTGGTAACTAACAAGGTAACGCAAAATCACCTGTTATCGGAAAGTTAGTCCCCTAACCTTACTTGAGTCAGTAAACCTAACTTTTGTCAAATTTTGAACTTTGGCTTAAACTTTAACTCTGCGTTCAACACGCGTAACTAACTCAATCCCAAGTTTCACTCACTACTGAAATTGTCAGTTACAGAAACTTTGTCAGTACCACGAAACGTCAGTTTAGCGGGTACCCCTAACCTAGTGGGATTACTTCTACAAAACAAAAACAAAAAATAAAACTAAAAAACGAAACTCTCAATTTTTTATCAAAACTACCACGGGTCTTATGCACTCCGAGCGCTTAAATATCTATGGACACAAATAAAATAAACGGACATATACACATTAATCCAGACGCAAACATCTCGCGCTCGCTCTATATAGAAAAATAACTTTGGCTGATTGTTCTTTAATCTCTACTGTTCAATCCTCCTAGTCACTTTTGGTAGTTGTTGGTTACTATGCTAACTCCGCGACGTCTGATGCGCCCCTCTGTGCTGGAACTGGAGCGTCCAAGCCTATCGGTTGCATCACCCCCGCCATTCCGAGATTTGAGGTGGTGGTTACACGCAACTCCCCAGGTGTCGGAATTTTCTTGACGCACACTGATTGGTGACTGGGCGAAACAGAGACAGCTACCACCGTTACTCGGTTTGTTTGTCTCTTCCACTTGTTTGACCGTGAAAAGCGCTCCTGCGGGCGAAGGTGACAACGTCACCTCTTTTCCTGTGACGTCATCCTCCGCGCCCTCCTCGGAGCTCCCGAAGTAGAACTCTCTTATATACACTACTTATATTTTAAGGTAATATATATAATTTATATTTTGTATATGAGCAATACGTCCTCTACGCGCAAAGAATGTAGACATTTAAAAATAATCTACGTTATTAATGTTATTAAGTATGACAAGAAATTGTGTGTAAATATCAAAATCTGTATTCCTGAAATTTACTATATATCATTGTCTTAAACACTGTTATTGTTTTTTAAATCACTGGTAGCTAATGCATATATACATATATATATATATTGTTGCGAATGTTGCACTCACGGCCGCGTTCAATCACGTTACCGCCGCGTTGTCGCGCTCCGCGGAAAGAAAAGGAAACACCGCGTATAACACACTAGATCTTTATTGGAAAACGCGTTACAATAAGTCGCGGAAAACGTAAAAGAATCTCGAGCCGATGTTCCAGTCTGTCGACGATTCCGAATCCGGCAGCTCACTCTCCTGAACCTCGCTGTCAACAAACCCCGTTGCTACCAGAACAAAAAGACGCCCAAGCGATCGATCGTCGAAAATCTTCATATACCGCGTGCCGCATCTCGCAACAATATATATATATATAGGGTGTCCCAGAATTGGTTTAACATCTCTCGTAGGCAGGTAGAAGGAATAAAACTGAGTCGAAAAGTCCTATACCATTTTGCTAGATTCGCAATAGTTACTGAAATTTTAATTAACAAAGATCCGCGAATAAGCATGCATCTGGCTGTCTTACGCGCGTAAGACAGCCCAGTGCGCTTCGCGCGCTAACGTGTTACCCATAGCGACATATGGGAGGAGCTAATATAACAGCATATACTATAACATATACATATTAAAATGTAATTGTGCGAAGCGCGCTGGGCTGTCCTCCGCGCGTAAGACAGCCTGATGCACGCTTATTCGCGGATCTTTGTTAATTAAAATCTCAGTAACTATTGCGAATTTAGCAAAATAATATAGGACTTTTCGACTCAGTTTTATTCCTTCTACCTGCCTACGAGAGATGTTAAACCAATTCTGGGACACCCTGTATATATATATATAAAAGCATAACAACAGAACGCTATAAGCTTATATTGCGCGCAAAGATAAACTCGTCAAATGCGCACGTACACGCGTTAATATGAGCTGATTTCTCATGAAAACAGCTTTGTAATTTGCCCGGAATAAGCTTACCGCCCGTTGCCGTGACAAAAATTAGCTCGTTGTCGCGGCAAAATGCGCTGAACCGCGGTCGCCACGGGGGGCCCTCTATGCGCGAAGGTGAGCTCATCGTCGCAAACCAAAAACGGTTTAATTTATACGAGTACGCTCGCCGAATTGTTTATCCTTCGATATGGACGTGTGCTGGAAACATTCCTGGACGTCGATCGTTTGCGGGCCTACGGGATGTGAGAAAACAATTTTTGTAAAAACTTTTCTCCGTTATTTGCCGGAAATGGCGGATGTTTGATTCAGGAGAATTTTAGTTTATTACGGCGAGTGGCAAGAAGCCTATCTTCAATTGCAACGCGAAATGACGGGAAAATGTAAAATCGAGTTTCGCGAAGGACTACCGCGCTCGGAATTATTCGAACAACCCGCTCTGCGCGAAATTAATAATCGACGATCTTATGCGAGAATCGTCGTCGTGCGAAGTGATCGTGGATTTGTTTATCAAAGGTAGCTATCATAAGAATCTCAGCGTTATACTTATTTCACAGAATCTTTTTCATCAGGAACACGGTCAACGCGATATTTTGCTGAATGCGAATTATATTGTGGTTTTCAAGAATCCGCGCAATCGCGCGCAAATTCGCCACCTCGCGCGCCAAGTTTATTCCGACGACGTAAAGTTCTTGGAAGAAGCGTATTACGACGTCACTTCGCGTCCACGCGGGTATTTACTGCTCGATTTGAAGTAATCGACATCGGACGACTATCGTTTTTGAACGTGTATCTTTCCCAACGATCCGAGTCATTTCGTGTACAGTCGGTGTCAATGAATCGTTTCGTAGCCCCGGGGACTAAGGGTAAGAGAGACGGTATTTCCTAGGAGTAAGTACTGCTAACGGGCGCCGCACTAACTGTAGCAGATTTTGATGAATCGACCAATTACAGTATTTACTGCTAGGGAATACCGTCTTTCTTACCCCTAGCTCCCCGCGTCCACGAAACGATTCATTGACGCCGACTGTACGTACCCCTCAGATCTGCAAAAACAAGCGTATAAAAACGCAAAACACGCGTGTGAAAGCCACAATTCAAAGCTATTATGCTGTTGGCGACGAAAGAACAGCAGCAGCGAAAAAAGAACCAGCAACAAGGAAACGAGACGGTACATATTAGAGCTAGGCGCTCTCTCGGCAAGAAAAACATTTGTCTTCTGAAGGTACTGTGTCTTCTAAATAAAAATCAATGCGCTGCTTTTCTGCGAAACGCTGATAACAAATTCATCGCGTGTATTTGCAAGTGCGTTCACAATACACTCAGAAGTAACGTGCCGCTCGAAAAAGGAGAGAAGAAGCGACTAATTCGATACAAAACGGCGCTGCGCCGTATCGCGAAACAAAGAGGTACTTGGAGATGTAAGAGAAAGCTGCTGATGCAACAAGGAGACTTTTTACCGTACATCATCGGGCCCATACTCCCAGCTTTATTATCTCGAATTATCGAGTAATCATGGAACGGGCTAAAAAAATGGTGCTAATTTCCACGGATAATCTCGAGAGAATGTAACAACGGACGGGAGAAAATACGGGGACTATCGCTGCTAATACCACTTGCACTCCCGGAACCGTGCTCTCGCGTCTCGACACAGAGATGAAACGCATTCTCGATTCACCGACTCCTGTCGATAAAGGTGAAAGATGGAAATTATACAACGAAGTACTTCGCCGGTATCTATATTTTATCCAAAAAGCAAGAAAGCGTTCTTGCAAAGAAGAAGAAGACCCTTCCGCAATGGAAACAACCGCTGCGACAGGGGAAGAGGGAGGGGAGGAGGAGGAGGATGAGGAAACGAGAGAAGTATTTCTTGACTCGGAAGAACCAACGTACGCTTTGCCTCAAACATCATCAGCATCCCCCGCACATGAGTTACCAAAACAAAAAACGAACCAACCAAAACGTTATCAAAACGAAATTATTCTAGATTTCACAACATTTTCCCCCTTCTTGAAAAAAAGAAAATATATCGCCATTTTCCGCTTACTACACTAAAATTCGGGTGTCCCGTGACGTCAGGCACTTGACTGTATATCTCGTAAACTGAACATCTCTTGTCTCGATCGGAGTTTTTTTTTGCAACCAAAAACATAAACACACGCTTGCTACGATAACCAAGATTACGCTTACTAAAGTCGGGAGAAGAAAGTGCGGCTGCTTATAAAATGCGTTATCATCAAGATCATTTTCTTTTGTTAGTCGTGTTATAAGTTATATATTATGTGTATATTAAGTTATGTGTTAAGTATTATGTAGTAAGCAATATCGGTTAAATTCGGGGTTTCGTTACTGGGTTTAATGTTACGTTAAATGGGGGACTGGAATCCGGCACGGATGTTCAGTCAGCAGTCGCGGGGCGATATGCGACCGCGTGCACAAGGACGCACCGGTCAAAGGTCGCACATGCAGCCGAAAAGATGCAATGGTTTGCATTGCACTTTTCGAAGGCCGGATGTCGCCTGGTTTTCCTCGGCCAATCACAGAGTGATTGACTCGGGGATATAAGCCGGTATCCGGGCGAAAACAGGCAGAATAGTGTTGCCGCCGGAGGCTCTGCTAGACAGAGCATCGCTCGTCCGACTTCGCGCCGCGTGTGACATCGCGGGTGAAATAAGTGAACATCAACGTAGAGCAAAACCATAATATATTTTACGCGATTAAAACCTTATAATAACAAAAAAGGAACATAAAGGCTAATAGTTATGTTAACAATACTAATTTTATCTTGTTGATTATAATCCTTCCCGACGGTCCTTCTCTTTGCTGCATCCAACGAATCCCATGGGGTGACAAATTTGGTGGCAGCGGTGGAATGCTACATGAAGACCGCCGAGAAGAGTATCCAAGTGTCTGCAACAGAAAGTAAAAAATTTTTTCTGTCAGTAAGAAGAATAGAAATAAAAAAGGAGCGGACGATTCTCAAGAAGAATTAAGTAAACTGTAAGCTAACTGACCTATCTCAACTACGGACAGCGATAGAAGGCGTAAGACAACACAAGAAGAGAGAGGAGCAGACAAGGAAAGCACTCTCCATTAACTGATTGTGAGCGAGAGCGAGATAACTCCGACTCTGCAGTAAATCCGAACGGTTGAAGGAACCGGCAACGCACAAGTCAAGTGCATGCAAGGAAAAGTTTGTCGGGTGACAGGAGTCGCCGAGACAAAGGGGGTTTCGATCACAAGGATCAGGACCTAATAGAAACAGCTGTGAGCAACGCAGTAAGTAACTGAAAGCAGTAAGCGGCAAGCCGCCGCGGCAAACCAAGCAGCGAGCGACAGAGAACGAGCGAGCAACGGAGAACGAGCCATCGACGAAAAACGAGCGATCAACGGAAAGCGGTAGAGCGACGACAGGGCAATGCGTCAACGGCGGCGGGAGCAACCGACACCGGTAGCGTACATTGGCGTAAGGCAAAATGCGGCTGTTACTATAAGTCGAAAAAATTTCCTTTATGAGCAAACGTAATCGACGAATCAGCGACAGAATCACCGGATGAAATAACACCGTTGCGCGTGAGCGAATTTAAGTTAGATTTGCCTAGTTTTAATGTACCGGGCGCGACTCGGAACGCATCGTGGCTTCATTCAGAACCAGCAAGGCAAACCTTACCGCAATTAAAAGTCAGAGAGACACAAAGCGATCCGTATCACAGTAGGGAATCGCGCGAGGTAGAAAGGTTTGGTAGGGTTCGACGAAATTTAGTGCTTGAGTTCAAAAGCGAAAGTGATAGCACGAGTGGTAGCGAACCACAGGAGAATATTACTGTAAGCCGCGAGTTTCCGTTTGACATAGACGAGAGTTTATTTCCTCAAGTAAACCCTGGCCCGAAAAGACAGAGGCCTTACGTTAGTGAGACTCCGAGTAACGTATCCGAACGCGGAGAGTTTTCGTTAACGTCGTACGATAGTAGTATATTTGACCCGAACGAATTTTGTACAGAAATGGCTCACGCACCGAACGACTCTTTGGACGAACGGCTTGAGAGAGTGCGTCAGACACAAGCCAACGTAGACAAAGAAATAGACCGAATGCGCAACGAATTAGGAGGTAGACAACCCCTTCAGGGTGCGGCGGGCCCGGGCGGACCCGCGGTCGAGGTCGCGGGGGCAACCAGAATCCCCGATGACTCCTCAAGTACGTTATTAATTCGCGAGTTAATGCAAGCTTTCCGAAAGTTGCAAACGGAAGTGCAGGGTCTGAGACGGCAAGTGGTTCGGCGTCGTACCTCGCAGGTGTTTGAGGACGATGAACCGTCTACGCACCGCGCAAGGGCCGACGACGTAACGCGAGAACGCAATAGCGCGTTAGACGTGACCTACGGACGGACGAGTGGTTCCAAATTCCAAAAAGCTGGCCAAAAGTCGAAAAATGAAGTTTCTATTTAGGGAATTTAAAGTGTTGAGTTACCTAGACTAGTAGTTCAAGTTTGTCAAACAACAGTCTAAAAAGGTCGACCGTTAAACCTGAGTCTATAATTCAGTGCTAAAGTCGACCTTCGCACGAGTAGCATCTGTTGCGCGCAAGAGAAGAAAAGTAACGGTCATTTTAGAAGCACGCCAAAAATTCTACAGTAAACCAATTTTTATTCTGAAAAATGGAGCCTTCTGGTGATAGTAAGTATAATATTGAACATTTATTACACAAACTATATTACCAGTAAAGACAATAATAATTTATAAATGACTATAATAAAATTGAACGTAAAATCACATGTAAAAATTTTAAAAATATAAAAAAAAAGTTATTTGTTCCACGGTGTTCCGCAACGAAACTTATTTTATATTGTAGTTTATACTATTGTTTAATAAAATCAACAAAAACCAGCTGCGCATAGCTGCGCCTAAGGTTTTTTTGCATGTTTTTGTAAAAAGAAATATATATATATTGTAATTAAGCATGTGAAAAACGCTTAAATTTGTCAGTCTTATAAATAATTATTGGTGAAACATTTTGTAAATATATATTAACATTTACACATATCATAGCATAATAATAGAGCGTTTTTTATACGAAGACTATGGTACATAAGTCTCCACTTATATATAATTTTCAACTTATACGTGACAAATGGCTCTGTGGTCAAATATAAAACATTTTCTTAAATATGCAAATTGTTATAAAATCCATAAATATAATTTCTATAAAAAGTTATTGTGCATTTTATTGATATTAAAGTTGTAAATAATAAAAATTGTAAACGTAAATTAATGCTTGTAATGATAATTATACAATTGAAATCTAAATTATTATGTACATATTTTTTCTTGTTGTTTAAAGTTTAACAGTACACTTTAAATTTTAAACACTTTCTCATAAATAAGTAAAGAGTACATGTAATATCCTTAATAGTATTATATTTTTGTTTTAGAATCTGCTGATAATAAAATTGGGTTATCAAGAAAAGAAATTTTTTTCTTTTAATTAGAGAATATTTAAATGATAGTGTGAGCGTAGCATTTGAAAAAATTGAAGAGATAATGTCCGATAAATTGCAATGTTCATTCACGTTACCAGAAGATGTGAAACCAATCATACGCAAATTATTGTACAACTTTAGAAAAAAGTGGCAACAAGTCCAAAGAAGAAAGATTTTTTGATACATATGATAAATGGCTAAGCGTATTTGTTTCTTTCAACATTAAATCTCAGAGAGTTTTAGAAACGTCAAAAAAACCGGACTTTGGTCGTTCTTCTTTAGAATTCGCAACTTCCAGGGATAGAACAAGGCGAAGGAAGACCGAAGATATTCGTTCACAGACAAGTGTTGAAGAACTGAGTTTTGCTACTCAAATGAGTCTTCGAGCCTCCGGAAAATTGAATGCTGCAAAAGTTGTTAAAGATATGACATTGGATAGCCCATCAATAGCCAAAAAGTACAGAAGATCGTTAGAATTTATTCCAGAAAGCATTCTCTCTGGTGACTCTGCTCTTTCTTGTAATTGAACAGAAATTGTCAAAAAGTCAATATCAGGGACTACGAACTATAAGCAAAGAAAATAATTGTAACTTGTATCCGCCATATAAAGAAGTATTAGAAGATAAACGTAAATGTTATCCGCCTAAATCAAGCATTACTATAACCGAATGCAGTGCTGAAGTAAAATGTTGGATGTCGAGGTGGTTGGGTGAAGAAAGAAGAAGTTCTTTGCTCGAACTTATTATAATATCCTTTATTGCTCCTGTTCCTTACAACTTTCCTTACACGGCTACGTCTCACTGCGGTAAACTCTCCGGCTTGCGGAGCCACACAGTGAGCTAGCAGTCCCAACTCAGTCTC
>NW_018023294.1:8624-13532 GCF_002006095.1 Pseudomyrmex gracilis | reverse complement strand
AAAGAGCGAGCTTGATCTCTTTTCTTTACCTCCTACACAAACTAGCATTGAAAGCTCGCAATGGATTTATTACAAACCTGTGACTTCTCTCGCAGACGACTCGCCCATAGAATTTGTCGTGCCAGGCCATGGCGAAGAATATCTAGATCTTACGCACACTCTACTAAGTTTACGCGTAAGCATAGATACGGTGTCAAAACCCGCTGCATCGGGATCAGCAGTCAAAGTAGGCCCCATAAATCATCTGCTACATTTGATGTTCAATCAAATCGACGTATATTTCAATCAAAAACTCGTATCTCTTCCAAACAACGCTTACGCGTATCGCGCATACATCGCGAAGCGTTATTAAATTATTCTTCACCCGCAAAAACTTCCCATCTAACTTCATGTTTATGGGAGGAAGATACTCCGGGGCGCATGGATGATACAGAAGGGGCGTTAAACATCGGACTTCGTAATCGTACGAATTATTTTCAAGACAAAAACTCAGTAGATCTCATCGGACATCTTCACTGTGATGTTTTTTATCAAGATAAATTTTTACTCTACGGCGTAAAACTGCGAATGAGACTCGTGCGCTCAAAAAATTCTTTTTGTCTTATGGAAGCCGCTTCTGAATCAAATTTACATATTTTAGATGCTAGGTTGCTTATAAGAAGAGCAAAGATTAGTCTTGGAATATTACTAGAGCATGCGCGAATGCCGAGCAAAACTACCGCCTTATAAATTAAATATCATCTTATCAGAATCGAAGTTAAAACATTCACTATTCACTCTGGTGTTGTGGGTGAAACATTAGATAATGTAATACTCGGTCAACTACCAAAACGGATAATAATCGGATTTGTTGATGACAAAGCTTTTAACGGCAATAGAAAATTAAATCCGTTTAATTTTAAAAATTATAATATAAATTTCTTCTCGTTGTATGTGGACGGCACGCAGGTTCCCAGCAGACCTCTACAGCCGTTATTTTCGCAAAATGCAAAACTTTATGTCGAAGCATATCATACTTTATTTTCGGGAACTGGTATTCATTTTCTGAATGAAGGAAATTCTATAAGCAGAAACGCTTATGCTGAAGGTTACACGCTTTTCGCTTTTGATCTTACTCCAGATCTATCGGCTAATTGCGCCGGACATTGGAATCTTGTAAAACATGGTAGTTTACGCTTAGAAATACGATTTGAAAAACCGCTTGACACTACCATTAACTGCATCGTCTATGCCGAATTCGATAATATTCTAGAAATCGACTCTTCACGTCAAGTTATCGTCGATTTTAGNGGTTAGGTTTACATTTCATCGCTATTCATTTTTCGCCATATTGTCGACGTCATCAAAAAACACCAGTATAGTATAAAAGGCAGCTGGTTTTCGGGAAAAGACCACTTTGCTACGATAAACGTTCCGCGCTAGGAGCAACGCACGTCATGGATATTGTCATCGACATACAGGGCTTTCGCGATGCGGATAGCAAATTTATTCCCAAGGAAGTCGCAGTTGTCGCAATCAACAGAAATATTACCGATCACTGGATTCTAATGCCGCCTTATCTCTTCTCGGAATTATCAGAAACATCAAGAAAAGAAAACAATTGGCTTACACGTTACTACCACGGCATCGAATGGAACGACGGTGAAAGCAATCCTAAATATTTGGCGATTCATCTACGTGAAATTACAANAAGTTGCCGACGTATCTACGTTAGAGGCAGCGAAAAGGCTCGTTACTTGCAAAATCTTCTCTCCAGAAATATATATAATCTGGAGACTATTTCCCCATCGTTCAAATGCTTGACGGCCAAAGAACGATGTACTTATCACGGGCTTCGAGAAAGATTTAACAACTTTCAATGTGCATTAACTAACGCATATAAATTAAAGCAGTGGTTAAACGAACAGAATTCGATTAAGCAAAACCGCGGAGATATTTTTGTGCAACGTTTTCCGGACAGTGAAGTTATTTGGTCAAAAGACAAGGAAAAAGAACAAAATGAAAGTGATTGCGACAGTTTTGTAGACTGTCTAACAGGGGATGATATGGCAAATAAAATGTCAGATAATTTCGCCAAAGACATTGAAATACCTACCCTCACAGTAGATAAAGCAACACAGACGGAGAACGGCGCGAAGATAAATACTGACTTTGGGCAATACCTAATACCGGAAAATTACACATTACCGCCGCCGCATACCCGCGATGAATACGCTTCATATCTTACAAGCTCTGCAACAACTAAATGCAAGTCATGTGGGGGTTTATCCTGCCGACAGATTGCCGAGGNTGTGGACACGGTCGACAGCGATCGTTGCTAACACCGATGAACATGATCGTCCCGGCCAACATTGGGTTGCTTTTTACATCGATGATTGCGGAAAAGGAACATATTTCGATAGCTATGGAATACCTCCTCTAAATCAGCGATTTCTTCTACGCNTACGGCGAAATTCTTCTATTCACTGCTGGAACACCACGCGGCTGCAAGGGCTATTCTCGCAAACATGCGGACATTATTGCTGTGTATTTTTATATTTTATGTGTAGTGGTTGTGATCTTGCGCAGTTTAAGAATCTTTTTACCGAAAATTACGAACATAATGATCGCTTGATTGTACAATTATTTTGTAAAATATTTTCTCAAAATAAAAATCCTGTAAACTGCCGTCGTATTCAAACCTGTACTTTTAAACAAAAAACACGTAATCTAATAAAATAAAACACATGTAATGTAATAAAAAAAATAAAAAATAAAAAACAAAAACAAGTTTTTATTTACTTCTTTTATCTTTTTCTAGTTATTTGTAATTCTAAATTAGATGAAAGTAGCAATAATTCTAAATTATTACTTAGTTTTGGTCGAAGCGACGACCGTTAGCTGACATTCCTTACTCTAGTCGATAAAATAGACGAGACAAACTAGCTTTTCTATACAAATATCGAAAGGGAAGGAGAACCATAATGGACGTGCCAAATAGCCACGCGTGGAGGGTGACATAAAAACGGATGTCTGGCCCAAATAGTAGCGCGTGGGGGGCGCTATAACGGTCGCCCGACCCAAAATAGTCAGCAGTAGGCGAGCGCTTTACTTTGCATCTCGTTCTAAATCAACTTCTTATTTCCAATAAGGGTAAGTAGCACAGTTAGCCTTGCGTGTAGGCGTTCCCGCTCCCTTTCCATCACACTGAACAATTTCTATACTATTGCTAGTCCCTATGCCGCTTACAGCCTAAGTTCCCTGCAGCTTACCTATACTGCTACACTAGCTTATATTTCACGTTGATGATTTAGCTCTCCGAATTAGGTACGAGTGCTGGAAACACCGAGGACCTGGGTTCGAATCACCACATTTCGTAAAGATTTTTTTCAGGTTTTCCAAGATTTTCTACGCTATGGTCTATACAGGATACTTACTGGCGTGCGTAACTTGCATAAACCATAGCGGATAATAAGTATTTTTAAATAATTAAATTTTTAAATAATTTTTTACATTATTTCCTCTATTTGTATCGTTCCCACTATTCGAGGATCCCCGCCTTACCGCCATCGAGCGTTACCCCCTCCACTCATGAACCTTCGGTTGCGGGAGTAGGGGGCGCCATATCGGACATATACTACTCATATATATATTTGTTCGCGTGCAAAATGTTACACGCGAGTTTTTTTATTTGAATTTCAATTCTTACATTTATATCGGATGCTGGATTTGCCTCAGATATATGAGAGATCCCGTCTATTCCCCTAACTAATTTTTAAAATTTTGCGAAAAAATCTCTAATACATGTGAATCATATAGAATGCTAGATTTGCATTTCGAAAAAGAAAGAGAGAGAGAGAGAGAGAGAGAGAAAGAGAGAGACAGAGAGAATGAAAGAGAATGAAAGAGAGAGTAGCAGAAAGTGAGAGAGAGAATGAAAGGGAATGAAAAAAAGTGAAAGAAAGTGAGAGAGAGTGGGAGAGAGAGTGAAGGAGAGTAAAAGAGAATACGAGAAAAAGTGAGAGAAAGTGAGAGAAAGAGAGAATGAGAAAGAGTGAGAGAGAGTGAAAAATAGTGCGAGAAAGAGAGAAAGAAAGTGAGAAACAGTGCAAAAGAAAATGAGAGAAATTGCGAGTAAATGCGAGAGAGAGAGAATGAAAAAAAGTGCCAGAGAGAGTGCGAAATAATGCGAGAGAAAGTGAAAGAGAGTGAGAAAGAGTGCAAGACAGAGTAAGAGAAATTGCGAGAAAATGCGAGAAAGAGCGAGAGTGAAGGCAAAATAGTGCAAGATATAGTGAAAGAGATTGAGAAAGAGTGCAAGAAAGAGTGAGAGAGAATGAAAGAGAGAATGAGAAAGAGTAAAAGAGAGTGCAAGAGAGTGCGAGAGAGTGCGAAAGAGAGTGAAAGAAAGTGCGAGAGAGTGAAAGAGAGTGAAAGAGAGTGAGAAAATGTGCAAGAGAGTGCGAGGGAAAGTGAGACAGAATGAGAGAGTGCGACAGAGAGTGAGAGAGGTTTCGAGAAAGTGCGAGAGAGAGTGAAGGAGAGTGAGAGAGTATACAAGAGAGAATAAGAAAGAGTGAGAGAATGTGAGGAGAGTGAGAGAGAGAAAGAGTGAGAGAAAATGAGAGAGAATGCAAAAGAGAGTAAAAGGTAGTGAGAAAGAGTGCGAGAGAGTGCGAGGGAGAGTGAGAGGAAGTGATAGAGAGTGCGAGAGAAAGAGTGAAATAGGGTGCAAGAGAGTGCGAAAGAGAGTGAGAAAGAATGCAAGAGAGTGCAAGAGAGACTGAAAAAGAGCGCGAGAGAGTTTGAGAAAGAGTGCGAGTAAGTGTAAGAGAGAGTGCGAGAGAGTGCAAAAAGACTGAAAGAGAGTGAGAAAGAGTGCGAGAGACTGAGAGAGAGAGAGAGAGAGAGTGTGGGAGTTTGGGAGAG
>NW_018023294.1:0-8149 GCF_002006095.1 Pseudomyrmex gracilis | reverse complement strand
AGAGAGAGAGAGAGAGAGAGAGAGAGAGAGAGAGAGAGAGAGTGAGTGAGTGAGTGAGTGAGTGAGTGAGTGAGAGAATGTGAGAGAGAAAGAAGTTGCGAGAGTTCAAGAGAAAAACGCAGCGAGAGTAATCATTAAAAAAAACCACTACAAGGAACGTACATCAGTATTAATAATTATATATTATATTATTTATTTCACAATTAATACTTTTATTATGTTTTAGGTTGTAACGTAAGTTAGTATATGATTAGAAAACACACCAGTGGCCTAAAGGTGCTTCAAATGTTTATATTCTTTTCTTGGGAAAAATAAAAAAACAAAAAATCGGGGTTGTTTATGGTGTCGTCGATAGGGCGATCTTACTTTCGCATCATACTTTTCATAAAGATAACATTTTCAAAGATATGCAAATTCTTTTGATTAATGATTATCCGATTGACTTGATTTTTAAGGTTTTTACCAGAAGATTGCACTTTTTGTTCAAGCAAAAATTGAATTGCGTGAATCGCGAGACATACTCAATTGAGGCAGATAGGAGCGGAGGAGAGCTTTTGTCTAAGTTTTTTACTTTACCTTTTTTACCGGAGTTTATAGGTAGCATCTCCAGATCTCTTAAAGAGATAAAATTTAAGCTCTCTTATAAAAATTTAAATTCTTTAAAGAGTTTAATCAAAGTGCACAAAGACAATCTCAACCAATATACAAAAAGCAATTTGATTGATAAAATCAATTGTTGATCTTGCGATGCTTCATATGTCGGACAGACTAGTAGAAAATTGCGCACAAGAATAAATGAGCACCAACGAGATTTTTATAAAAATTATGAACGTCAATCGGTGTTGTTAGTAGACACCGAAGTGATTTGGGCCATGACTTTTTATAGAATGACATAGAAATTCTGGATACCAAACAATCATATCATAGGAGGTTAATCTCGAAGATGCTGCACATAAAAATGCAAAAAAATGGAATTAATATAATGAAAGATACTGATCTCCTAGATCCAGCCTATTCTCCTTTAATATCTAAACTTAGTTAGATTTGGATTTTATTTTGTTTGTTTTTCTCTCCTTTCTCCTATAACGGCTTTTGATTTTGGCTTATCGACTTTGACATTGCTTATTTGTGTGTTGTTTGTCGCGCGAGAATGTTGCTCATGCTCGTGATTGTGACTGCTGGTATAAATTTGTGTGAGAGATGTTTGGTCTTAGTTAATCTGCCAGTTAATTGTGAGTACTTTAAGTAATTTATTTTTTAAATTAATTTTTTTCAATTCCTTTTATCTATTTATTATATATTTTTCACTCTCTGACTTATTTATTCACTTGACATTATTTACTTAACCTTTATATTTGACTTCCATTGTTTTCATTGACTTCAACTAATTTCTAATAATTCTTTTTGTAAAATAACTCAGAATGTAAGTGATTTTTGTTGAATTACTCACAGAAGTTTCAATGCAGAGTTGCGTTGTTTTGACTTCTCTTACTGACATGTGTTAGTGGTCATCTGGATTCGAGTAGATAAGGTGTGTGTATACTGTTATATCGGATATATATATATATAAATCATTATCTTCTTTTATATTAATTTTGTAATTTATTGTTAAACAGCTGAAGATGATCTAAAATAAATGATCGAAATGTCCAAAACAATTAATATATAATTATTGCATAACTACTTCCTTCCGTAAATCATACAGGCTGTAAGGTCTTTTTACTGGATTAAAAAATGAATATATTACTATTGTCAAAAATTGAAAAAAAGATAGATTGGAAAAAAAGATGAATTTGAAGATAAACATATACTCTACAAAATGTGTGATATCTCGTACAACTTACCTTTTTAAAACAGGGAAAAAAGGCGCCAAGTACACGCCAACCAAACATATCTTTCTTTATAAAATCTGTTTTACAAAAGAAGTGATATCAAACATAGCACCAAGTACACTCTTGTGTATAATTTTACTTAAAAACATTATATAAAATAATATATATTAATATATATTAATTAAACACATTATGTAAAAACTAACAAATATAAAATCATTGTATCAATAGTTAGGCTTTAGTTTTTGTGAAAAGTCGATACATAAAAAATAATTAAGGCAAGAAAACTTGACGTGGCTGTACCGAAAACTAAAACAGACGTGTTTGACCTGCGCGGTTTATGTCACATACAAAACCAAACCAGTCAGCATTGCACTAAAAGTGAAATAATAACTGAAAAATAAGCGTTATCACCAGTATCAGACCATCTTCGATATATGTATAAATATTGCGAGACTAACTCCAAGTGCCTCGGTGGCCTAACAAGGAAGGCAATGGCACGGAAAGCCGGAGATTCCAGGTTCGACTCCTGGCCGAGAAGATTTTTTCGCAATATTTTAAAACTTAGTTAGGAGGGTATCCGGAGTCTCTCACATATGAAAGACCCCGGCTGGATGCAAATCCAGCATCTCATATAAATTAAGAATTAAGATTTCAATTAAAAAAATACTCACTTGTAAAAATTTACAAGTTGAACATGTTACATGTGTATATATATACAGGGTGTCCATAAAGTCTGGAAACACCTTTATATTTTGGAAACGGTTCGAAATTATGAAAAATCGCGAAATACGTATTCAATCGTTTTGAGGGGCTACTCTTTTAAGGGGGTTGCGGATGTTTCCACCTCTTAGGGGGACCTTCCAGGGGGCCCCCCTCAAAATTTTTAAATAGAACCCCGCATATTGTAGTATATCAATTGAAAGGGTATAAAAAAAGAAATCTTTTGGTTCAAATCAGAAGTTGATACAGTGAGCCGTTTAGGAGTTTAATTACAAGCAAAGTTCGGGAAAAGTCAAGTCTTAAGACATCGTAAAAATCTTATTAAAAGCGAATTTTATTAGAACTAGAGCAACTTACCTATTGAAATAGCTGTTCAAAATGAGCACCGTTCACTTCTTGACAATAAAATAATCGATCATAAAGTTGTTACTTTTATTCAGATTCAGTTTCAATTGCGATAATAGTTATTACTCGGTGTATTGGATATGTAAAGACATATCCAAGCAAACATTTCAGAATGTTANACAGAAATTTTATGATCGATTATTTTATTGTCAAGAAGTGAACGGTGCTCATTTTGAACAGCTATTTCAATAGGTAAGTTGCTCTAGTTCTAATAAAATTCGCTTTTAATAAGATTTTTACGATGTCTTAAGACTTGACTTTTCCCGAACTTTGCTTGTAATTAAACTCCTAAACGGCTCACTGTATCAACTTCTGATTTGAACTAAAAGATTTCTTTTTTTATACCCTTTCAATTGATATACTACAATATGCGGNGTTCTATTTAAAAATTTTGAGGGGGGCCCCCTGGAAAGTCCCCCTAAGAGGTGGAAACATCCGCAACCCCCTTAAAAAAGTAGCCCCTCAAAACGATTGAATACGTATTTCGCGATTTTTTATAATTTCGAACCGTTTCCAAAATATAAAAATGTTTCCAGACTTTATGGACACCCTGTATATATATATATACACGTATAGTTTCCGCTCAACATTCTGGGAACGGCTCGTAAAACCTTATATATTTCTTGGTTTAATTTCAACGAGCCTTAAGTCAGTATTAATTGTTTAAAAGGGAAATAGTTCTTACATTAAGCAAATGCATACTTTTGGTAAAATTTTCACTTTTCCTCGTCTGGTTTAGACAGAACAATGCTATTTCTCTGAAAGTACTTATATAAAATAAATCTTTCATTTTTACATTGACGGTTAAGTCTATGTGTTGTGACGGGCATCTTGCGTTGGATATTATGGCGGAGGTGCCGCACAACTTCGGCACGTCTCTCACACAGAACAAAAATAAAATTTACCACCAAATTCTATTAGTTGGGCGCCAGGCGTGGATTCACACGCCACACAACAAAATCTCGACTGTAATTATTACGATTCTCCAAATTAATCTTGACGTGACGGCAACATAATACGGCAGCTCAGTTTGACAAGAATACGGAGAGGCGTGAGCTCAGGAGGAGTGTTTAGTAAATAAAGGCAGAGAAACTTGATTGTGTTCAGTATTATTTGTAATGTATTTTAATAACAGCAGGTTGTATATAATTCGGGGCAGTCACCGACCAGAAGTGATTTCGGCAGTATAAAAAAAAAATTAACCCGTGCAAGACATAAAAAGGAAAAAAAACATAAAGAATAGTATAATCTACAAAACGTGAAAATTTTACATACAATTTCCGCTTGCAATCGCGTATCAGGAGTTTAATATAATTTTCTGCGCGAGAAGGGCCGCCGTGTGTTATCTAGGTGGAGGAATGCGCTGTCGTATGCAAGACGCTAGACAAAGCGCGCGGTAGGCGCGCGCTCGCTGCATCGCGACTAAGACGATAAATGCAACGCTATATTGCGGCCCAACGGTTAGGAATCTCGGTACGATCTACAATTATAATTCTCGATATGTCGCAGAATACAAAGAGAGATCTCGTATTTATAAATTGAGATTTTGTATTTGTAACTGACACGGTCGCAGATGTTCACGTTCAACGTGGCACAAACATATGATATACAAAATACAAAAGAAAAAAAAACGAAAACAGCACACGCACGAATAACGAGCGGGGGTACGCCCGGATTGTTGCGACCGTGGTACGACGAGAGAACAGCGAAAACGAAACTTTTCGGCAACAACCGATATTATAAATTTAATTGTGTAACGAAATAGTTAAACGCGAATATACTGGACGGCATCGAGCTGTCGTTAGACGTGCAGACTCAATCCGCGACGGTATAATCTCAAGAAAACGGAAATATGCGAGAAAGATCAAGTAATCACTCCCGTTCGCCGGCACCCTTTTCACGCAGCTTCCTTGAATCCGCAAAAATGATTTGGCAGCTCTCCTTAGTGCGGTTCCTCACTGCGTTCTATTTTCTCCGTTCCTTTTCGGGTCTCTTTTCCGGCACTCACACTGGGCACAGTCAACACTCGTTTCAGGAGGCAAGAAACTCACGTCTGTCACGGCACGCACAACAATGAAACTGATTCTTGCCGCAATTATTCTCGATGTCTTGCGCTGTTCGCCGCGCCAGGTAACGAGCCAATCGCATTCTTACTCTTGCGGCGCTGTGATTGACAGCGGCCACATGCGTCTCGGCAACACATCGGCTCGGGTCCTTCGTTGGCCGTAACCGGCCCGTTCTGCGACAATTTTCACGTAGATGAGCTTACTTCGGCTCATCTCCTCACATCACGAGGCCAAGAACTCCAAAGGGAGCTCCGCTCCGGTTTTCGTGGAGTCGGAGTGCTAGCATCTCCCGTTTTTCTATTCCGTCGCCGACATTTTCGCCGAGCGCCTTGTATGTGTTTGAAGTTCCCTCTACTGCAGCGTTTATGATTTTACCGGACGAGAAGAAGAAAGCAAAATTTAATTCATTGCAGGAAACTAGAGAAACAGTCTGCAGGGTCCTGAAGCCATCTGATTGTGCGCTCAAAGTGAAGAAAGTCACTAACTCGCGCAACAATGGAATTAGGATTGAGGCGGTCGCTCTTGATATTGACAAAATAAAAACACATCCTGCTTTAATAAAAGAAAACCTGAAAGTCGTTGAAAACATCAAGTTAAGTCCGCGACTTATTATACATGGTATCCCAGCTGAGATGTCTGCAAAGGAGATAAAAGAGGAACTGATTGCGCAGAATCTGGATGGAGACAAGGCAGTAGACTTAAAAGTTGTGTATATTTATCANCCTAAAGCTGGTAAAAAATATACAAGTTGTGTGCTTGAGGTTGCACCAGAGGTGCGAAATAGATTACGGAGCAGTGGANGGATCTATTTAAGATATTCTGCATGTTACTTTGCAGATCATATTAGNGTATTGCAATGTTTCAAATGTCTTGTGTTTGGACACGTTGCAAAAGACTGCAAATCGACCTCTATCTGTGGTCATTGTGCAGGTGCGCATGAAACAAGGGAGTGCGGAAATAGAGAGCGGCCTCCGAAATGTTGTAATTGCAGTCGTAACACAAAGAACTCGATCAATATCGCACATTCTGCTTTTGACGTAAAGAAGTGTCCTATCTTGAGCGGCAGGATTAAGGAGAGAATCTCTATTATAAATTATGGATAACGCAAACATTGAATATGAAAATGTACGCATATGTCACGTAAACTGCCAATCATTAGTTGCACATTTTGATGAGTTCAGCCATTTTTTTGCAAGCACTGATTACCATATTATTTGCCTGTCGGAAACCTGGCTGAGACCGGAACTTCCTGACAGTATGGTTGCGTTGCCGGGATATGTATTGCTTAGGTGCGACAGGACCGGACGACATGGTAAAGGCCTAGGTCTGTATCTGCGAGATTCCATTGACTGTGCAATTCTGAAGCAGAATTTATTATAGTACAGATCGGTTCTAGACATACATCAGNTCTCCTTCTAGCTGTTGTTTATCGGCCTCCTAACTGCGGTTATTTACAAGAGTTTCAAAACTTATTTCTGGATTTGCAAGTAGGTTTTCGTCACTCCATAATATTTGGTGACTTTAATGCCGATATGACTGTCAATGCATATGATAGCACACAACTTTCTAACTTCATTACATCTTCTAGTATGTATTTAGTGCCATATGGAACCACGCATCATTTAAAGAACTCTAGTACATTTATCGATTTATGCATCGTGGATGATGCAGCCAAATTGAAAAATTTCAACAAGAAAGGAGTTCCGTTTCTCTCTGCACATGATCTTATTGAGATTACATACGAATGGAGTATAAGACGTCGCTCTTCTAGAGTGATTACATGTAGGAGCTGGAGAAACTTCAACATGCAGATTTTTACCACTGATATTAATCGACACGACTGGTCAGATCTCTTGACGTCTCCTGATATAGAAGACAAAGTTGATATCTTCGGCAGGGTTTTGATTGGTTTAGACAGACATGCACCTCTAAAGAATATCCAATTTGAAAATTTACCTGCACCTTGGTTAACTGAGGAGATTAAAAAAGCTATGCGTGTAAGAGATCAACTTAGAAGAGCTTGGCGTAAGAATAGAAACAGTGCCGGTTATGAAAATTCCAGAGCAATGAGAAATCATGTTCAGGACATGGTGAGAAAAGCAAAAAAAGACTACTATTTGTCTGTCTTTAATAATCAAAATAATACAAGTATGATCTGGAACAAGCTCAGACATCCCCAGCAAACACAGAATATAACTGCTATATAACATAGAAGTAACACGTATAATAATGTAATATAACAGCTGTTATACTATATTAACATCGATGTTATATAACTTTGTTTTATAATTGTAATGTAATTGTGTTACATATCTATTACATTGTTTTGTTATTATCTGGCAATGATATTGTAACAGCAATATAATTGATATAAAATATGTTACATAACAAATGTTATCTGAACTCAACATTGTTGTTATGTAACATTATTTATCAATATATAATTATTGCAATATAACAGCAATAAAACAGTTACATAGCTTTTATAAAATTGTATATAACTGTAAGGAAATTATTACATTGTNGTTATTACTTGATAACAACATATATATTTGTGTTTGTGAGAAAAGTGAGAAAATAAAAAATGTGCGCGTATGATATAATAAAAAAAGTAAGTATAAAAATTTTATTAATTTTATTATTATTATTTTTGTATGTTTATATATATATAAAGGCCATTGCACGTGACAAAATTTAGTCGTAAACGTAAGATCGTAAGCAAGCTAATCGCACAGGTCAACATTCTAACCAATACATGGTCTATATAATTGGTTGAATNGCTTATGACTTTACGATTAAAATTTTTTCACGTGCAATGGTTTTAATATAATGAAGACGACATTATTACGACATATTCAATAGCGGATACGTAAAGCATGGGTGCGTTCAGACAACTCAACAGTTGCACAACAGTTGAGAGATAATCACTTATGATTGGATCATACTTTTGGAACCGTAGCAGGTTTTGAGGAATAGTCCTATCATAAGTGATGATCTCTCAACCGTTGAGTTTTCTGAACGTAACCATTAATGAATGCATCCTGAAGCACAACCGCTCACTGAGCGGTTAACTAACAATCGACTGTGATTGGCTCTTACTCTAACTCAATACTGATTTGTCAG
>NW_018023293.1:0-13445 GCF_002006095.1 Pseudomyrmex gracilis | reverse complement strand
GGTCGATTGTTGTCCCGTCAGATTACACTTCCATTGTGACGACACGACCAGGCAGATCCGCCAGCATCCAGAGAGGAGCTGACGATCAATGCCCAACCGCGCCGCCACCAGCACATGCTGGGAACAAAATAATGTTCCGTGTAGTTATTGCGAGGCGGCCAGACCACGTGCGCACCGAGCGCTCCGAGAGCTCCGAGCTCCCGCCTCGAAGCTACTACAAGGTGGGAACCCATTCGGGGGGAAAGTAACATAAAGCTATATTAAATAAACCTGCTAATGACACCAACAATTGCTAACTGCGTATTGAAGAAAAAAATGATGATGAAATGACTCATAAATTCTGCAAAATGCAGTTTCTTGTCAGATATAAAATTTCATCGACTTGATCACATATTAAAGTAACAATCTTAATATATATTAAAGTTAAAAAATAAATGCTGGTGTCAGCACAAATTGCTAACTGCGTAGTAGAAAATAACAATTGCGCAATTGTTACATATGTCTCATAAATTCCGCAAACTGTACTTCTGTGGGATATCAGATATCATCGATTTTATCACATATTCAAAGTTACAGTTTGCAAACGTTGCACTTTTGTTTTGTGCATCAAATTTCAGTTCTATTAAACAAAGATGGGTGTATAGTTTAATATGCAAAACTACAACATCAACAAATATGTACAGAAGTGCGTAAAGTTGCAGAGTTGCAGTTTTTAGCGAGAGCGCAAAATTGTCGAATTGCACTTGTAGCAAAGAATGAACAAAGACGTAGTATTCACTTTTTTCTATTTAAAGTTTATTCATGGTGGAAAATATTATTTACATGCAGTACATGCATCTTTTTAACAACGCATGCTAATAATTTGCAACTTATGTAAAAAAAACGACATAAAAGATATTTACAGAAAAAATTTAATAATATAAAAAGAAAAGTTGGGAATCAGAATAGGATCAGAGGTAGTATAGTAAAACATTTACACTTGTAATATATAAAAAAAAGGTTAATGTATTATCTCTTCATTATTACTAATTACAACTACAAAGTTATAGTAAAAATAGAAAGGCCTTCAAATTGCAAAATAAAAATATAAAACAATATAAAATATAAAAAACATAAACTATAAACGTAAATATATAAAAAGAGATATATATAGGTGTATGTGTGTGTTTTCTAGTAGCAGATTTACGTCCCTGTAACAAAACACATATGTAATTAATTACACTACACAATAGAGTAATACATAAGAATTATACTACACAATAGAGTAGTATATTTTTAATTGACTAATACATAATGATTTTTTTTTTACCTATTGTGGTTTTGGAGGAGGAGTGTGTGGAAGTGTATTATTAAATATATGTATTTCCCTCTGTGCAACATTTAAGCTTTGTATTATATCCTCCAAATGTGTTATTTCCATTTGGAGAATTCGCGTCATGTCTCACTTGACATTGTTGGCTATAGTTCTGAAATATAAAAGTACAGTGTATGATGTCTGAAAAAATAACCAGCTAGTAAAGAGTTAAAAATATTGATGTACTTACAAGTTGAGGGAGATGGTCACCATTCCATTCGAATTCGGCTCCTTCATTTTTCCTTAGAGATTAACTCTTAACTTCTTCCATCAGTCTTTGCAGCTGGCATATCTTTAACACCAGCGTGTCTATTGTACAAGCTAATGCGAATGCTGCTGGTGATACTACTTCATTAAGTTCAACACATTCTCGTACAATATCCATTCTGTATGTTGATTTTGATGTTCTGTATGAGACTGAGTAGTAGTCATCAAGCAGCTCATCTTTTTATACCTCATTTTTTAAATGTATTTAGAATCTGTCTTTGCTCGTGTCCTGAAGGATGATGAACTTCTATCAGACTGCTACGTTTGTACATGGTCTATCTGTTTCTCTTCAGCTCTACGATTATTTTATACCTAAGTGTGCATGAAACTAAAAAGTACATCCATGTCGCATCAAGACGCTGTTCGTCATAACGGATCATGTTGCATATAAACGTGTCGAAAATGCGCGAATGTACAGTTGCACACTTAGAATCTGTGTGTCTTTTCTCGCGTCCTGAAGAATAATGAACTTCTATCAGACTGCTGCGTCTGTACATGGTTTATCTGTTTCTCTTCAGCTCTGCGATTATTTTATACCTAAGTGTGCATAAAACTAAAAAGTACTAACTAAAAACTGACATAGACATATCGTGTAACACTAAAAGATACGAATAATGTTTATTGATAATTGAACCATAAACGAATCATAATCGAACTATAAATGAACCATGTTCAACCATAAGCAAACCATGAACAAACCATATTGAACCATAATAGAACCATGAACAAATCATGTTTAACCATGTTTAACCATAAATGAACCACGTTCAATCATAAGCAAACCACGAACAAACCATGTTGAACCATACTAAAACCATAAAAAACCATGTTTAACCATGTTTAACCATAAACAAACAATGTTTAACCACAAAAGGAAGTATGTTTCCTCAAAAATCGAACGATGTTTAACCATAAATGAACCACGTTCAACCAGAGGCAAACCACAAAAGAACCATGTTTGACTACAAACAAACCACGATCAATTATAAAACCATGTTAACCTGCAATTACTAACGTTAATTTATATAAACATACTATGGAAAAGCGTAGTAAATGTACAACTAAAGTTGTTGCATATAACATTTTATTGTCGTTTAAACCACCAAGTAAATATTTTAAATACATTTTGTAATGCGCAGTGTTTCACATGTTTTTCACATCGTAGACAGTTCGATACATTCATTTTCGTTAAAGACATAATATTGTCGTAATCCAATGTTTTAATAATTAATCCATGTCGTACATTAGTATCAAGAATATCAGCTAGCCAATCACGTTTCTCGAGACCTTTAACATAGACGAGATGAGACGCGTTGTTATCAGTTTCTACTGTGTTGCAAATAGCTGTTGTAATCAAATTCTTTGCTCTGCGGTATGCAACATTTCCATCTTCCCAATGCAGCCCGTGATGATGCGTCATCAACGAAGCTGCTGACCTGTCTGATCTTGCGAGTAGATTCCACGGAAAGGGGCTTTCAAAAATATAATGCAAGAGAACACTACCTTTTTGCAATACCGCCACTTCTTTGACAATAAATCTTTTCCCGACGACAAATCCTTGTAGGTCCACAAACGTCGGTACATCCATGATGTAATTGTGTGACTGATAAAAGACGACTGCTGTCTTTGGTACATACTGTGATTCTTAAACGATTTTTCATATTGTGGAAGAGAGAAGTGCTGATGTTGCAATTTAAGTAATTTTGCGCACTACGTTAGTTAACGGGTTGTATTCAACCACATGATCGTGCAAAATGAGACAATAGACCGTAGTATTTGCCGCTATAATTTCTATGCAATCGAATTCTATTCGCACATCAACGGTTGCACTCTTGACAGCCTTATTTTGACGTGAGCAATCAATGACCACTAAAGGACCACATTGCAGAAAGTTGTAAATCGTGAGAACCGGTACGACAACACCACATCCGTAGTACGTTTTACGGAAATGTGTGTACATGTCGTACAAAACCGCGTAATTTTTTTATAAAAATCTAAATGCAAGTCATCATAGGGGTAGAATTCAGAGTTGAGATAAAGTTTTACATTGGTCACCTGAAAGTGATCGAATCGTGTGCCATCTGTTGACATATCGTTTCTTCGAGCAGTCTGTAACGCAAATATGACATATCTCGGTTTCTCAAGTTGTGTTGCCGTTTCTACAGCCCACGAATGTTTAGTAGTGCTTTGTAATAATGGAAACTCGTAGAGATCCCACGAGCGAAAACTCATGATCAAATACCGTCCGCTTTCCAAAGTTTGTAGCAGCGAGAGCTTCGAACCATTGTTCACCACTATGTGGGTCATTCGCCATTGCACTTTGAATAATTCAATTTTTCCATCCAATGCTTCACCATCTACCTCAGAAACTGCTGGTATGCAGTTTTTTTGTTGCGCGATGGTATTAAAATTAATTCATAACGTGCATCAATAAACGTACGCTTGTAGTCCTCGCAGAATCCCAATAACATGCTGATTGATATGTAGAAACTAAACTAACTATCTACGTCCGTATGTTGGGTAATATTCCATCCGGCATTCTTCATGGTCATACTTTTATCATGTGTTAGCGATATATAGTTTTTGATCGTGCTGGTTATTCCAACGTTTCTATTACGATCAATCTCCACACTATTAAGTTCATAGCGAATCTCATCGAACATGAAAGCGCAACACAATTATTACTCAAATATACAATACTTTTTTTTCATCTTTCTTTGTTAATGTCAATTTTCCTTCGATGTAAAAAAAACTTTGACACGGTAAAATGTACAAGTCCTGCTGTTGTATAGGTATGCGTAATTCATCACTGTGTTCAATTGTTGTGTTCACATACAGATTGTACGCGTAAGTTTCAATCTTGACGATACGATTGTCAAAGATCGGCTCACCGCCAACGTTTAAAATGTCGACCATATTTTCACAATTCGCGTACAATAAATCCCAATGAATGCAAAATTTTAATGTTTATCGAACTTACCTTCTTCCGATTATTGTACGTCGTAGTAATAGCAGGTGTTTGTAATGGAAACCTTGTATCTCGCGTCACTTGATCCGCCTTGTTCAGCATGAGCATGCCGCGTATTACAGTCGTCGGCGTCGCACGTGTAACCTGACGGTTATTTCCTCTCCTCGAAAATCAAGCAATTGTCCGTTCTGATCCACAATATCATATCGTCAGATCCGTAATGCTCTGCACGATGATCGGGAGGTAAATGATCTGTGTCGGTGTTTCCGAGATCTTATATCGTAGCGGCACGTTCGGTGAAAACTCATGTATTGTATGCACGCACCGGTTGTTGCTGTATGCACCCGCGGTCACGTTGCACTTTATGCCAATAATGTTAATGTTGATAATATTAATCGGTACGTCTGATACATACCACTGTCGTGGCTTTAAAATATGAGTTGATGAAAATCCCAACAACGATCCAATGTTGTCGGGTTTGGTAAAATTTATTTGATAGGCACAGTTTATTTCGGTTTTCATTATGTTGGTGTTTGCACGTAATATTAGTGGTGAGATTTCCTCATCCTTATCTTCGCTTCTCACATTACGTTGCACCATTGCATGTTGCAGATAATTGTTAATATCCCGCAATTCGTACGATTTTTAAGGAATTATAATCTGCTTGTCATCTGTATCGTAATAAAATTTGTTGTTCGACGAATTTACGTTCGGTATCGTATGATATGTTTCAAAATCTGTTAGTCCAAGCTTGTAATCACTGTCACTTAAATCAATGACGGGAAAGTAGCTGACCGCAAGGATGCTACTTTTATCGGTAAGTGTGAATGTCAGTGACATGCTGTCGAATGCATATTGAAGTATGATAGCACACTATTTAAAGAACTATAGCTCATCAACTATTTGACGAAACCATAAACGCAATTGGCCACAATTGCTTTGATTGTAACGTTGATAAGATGTACAGTTATATTCTATTTTGTCTACGGCATGTTCTAGATAACGCACCACCTCTTTCGGTGGTTGAAAATTGCCAAAACTGTCAAAATATATGCCATGCTTTCTTCTTTTTGCATACGCCACCTAGTAAGTACCTGGTCCATTTGTATCATCCAAATTGACAATACTACTCTCATTGCAATGTACTATGTTCGGTAATGTATTACGCATAAAAACACCTCTAAAGAAAGGTATACGCATGCGCTTAGCTAGTTGTTCTAACTTCATATTTGTTGTTACACTTGTAGGTACATTTAGTAGGTACATTTTTTCTTTGAAAGTCCCCGTCCGTACGGAGTCAGATAAATTCCTCGACCTTCCATTGCGCGATTATAACGTTACATTTCTTCTAGCTGCCGCTGTACAGCTCTCGTATCATTTACCGTTTTTGCAACTTCCGCCGCTCTACCAACGAGCGCACCGAGAGCACCCAGCAGCGGTAGGACCGGTAACACACCGCCGCGTTTAGCAATTGAAAGTATTCGCTTCCTTTTTGCTGATTTGCTTTTCTTTTTCAAGCCCATGCCAAGTTTAGGTTTTGCTTTCATAGCCGCCCACACGGCAGTCGCAGCTGCTCTCTCACCGAGACTCGAGTCTGCCGCTGTAATAGGATCGCGCGCCTTTACAGCAAGTGCGTTATCAGTCACGTGTCGAGCAGCAAATTCGTTGCTTCGCGAATAAGCTATATTGTGTTCACGACAAGCCGCATCCAATGGATTAATACCGCAATCGCCTCTAGCTAATCGTTTTCTTAAACGCGTTCCCGGGCCACAAAATTGGTAGCCCGGAAAATGTAATTTGACGGGAAAAGCGTTTATTACGCGATTTAACAATTCATGACCTGACAAAGATTGCAATATACGTTTGACATCAGCTGTCTTCTGACGAATGAGTAGAAACGCTCGACGCGTTTCTATAAATAGGTGCTCCTCGCTATCGCAAGGCAGTTATAAACGAACCATGCAGTTCGTGCGGCAATCTATGGCAATTAAAGTAATTAATTTTGACAGCAAAACTCACCAAATATCCGGCAAAAAAATACGCAGACATGGAATAATGCTACCGGTTACTATACGTGGTATTCTGTGCGATCCTTCGAACTGCGGCAAAACGAATGTAGTGTTAAGCTTGCTTGAAAGTCCATACGGTGTACGTTTTGAGAACGTGTACGTGTATTCCAAGTCGTTGCAACAACCAAAGTATCAATATCTGGAGAATGTACTTTTAGCAGTAGACGAAATCGGTTACTTTACCTTTTNTAATAATAGCGATGTGATTCCGCCGAGTGAAGCACTTCCGAATTCTATTTTTATTTTTGATGACGTGACATGTGACACCCAGAATACAATACGAGAATACTGTGCAATGGGTCGTCACTCAACTGTTTCTATCTCTGTCAGACGTACGCGAGGATACCAAAGCATCTTATACGTGACAACGCAAATCTGATAATTCTTTTTAAACAAGATGNTACCAATCTCAAACATGTGTATAACGATCATGTAAATACGAATATGTCGTACGAGAAGTTTTGTATATTATGCCACAAATGTTGGCAAAACAAATATGGATTTTTAGTGATCGACAAGAACAGTTCTTTGGACAGAGATCGCTATAGAAAAGGATTTAACGAGTTCGCGATACCGTCGAGTGGTTAATCGTTGTTGAGACATCAACCAAGTATCGTCTCTCCTACAGTGCGAGTAACATGGCTTTGCCTGACGAAAGCAGTGAAATTATAGATCGCGAGGAAGTAGCGAAGGAGATAGCAAACGAGTCACTCCATTCGTCAAAAATGTCGCGCTTTGAACACCGGTAAATTAGAAGAAGAAATTGCATTGGAAAGACAGTTCAAACTTGTTATCAAACTTCTAAAACAGATTGCTGCAAATACAGAAACTAAGCAAAAGACGTCGGACACAGTGTTTCTCAAAGACACGTCACACGAGACGAAGCGAAAACGAACACAGACATTGCGAACGAAACACTGTTCCTTACTTTACACAATTCAAAGCGCACACGATATAACACTGCAATGGCAACTTCTACTCCGACGAAAGAACGAACTGAACGACAATTGACATGGGATTCTCTATCGATTGACACTATCGTCGCTACTGATGCTATTACCAGCAAATTGTTCGAGTCAACTATTCAACATCAAATGCAAACGTTGGAGGGTCTTGAAATGTTTCAAAATCATTTAGGTCCGTTGGCGCAACAATATATGAAAGCTATCCTGAGTGGTAAGAAAGAGAATGACATAGACTANGTATATGGTGTGTATTTCGACAACGATGGAATGATGCTCGGTGATAAGCGTTTTAACGTGGATGAACAAGATAATATAATCATAGATGGTATACAATTCAAAGCAACACAAGGATTGTATAAATTGATTTTCATGAAATGTCCAAAGAGCGAGTTATATACCGCGGAAGATAAACAACGATACAAAAAAATACTGGAAATAACACATGCTCATAGAAAACATCACAATAAGCTCGGTGCACTACTGTGTAACAAAGGATACAAATACAGATACATAATTGCATCTTTAATATCCAATGTGCGTACTAAACAGGGGAAAAGTATACCGTGCGATATGACGCTAAGTGATCGTAAGATCGAGTACGCGCACTGAGACGATCTCAATGAACTTGTCGACCGTCTGCGGTTGCTAGACGCTTCCCTTCAAGCGGGCAATAATGCTCACGACAACGAAATCCTGTTGATCATCGCGGAACTCCGCGAAGCGGGATTCATTATAAATTAAATAGCGCGTCGGCGTTAGAGTCAGTGGTGTGCGCGTCATCATGCCAATCAACAAATTTGGGATATCGCTCGGAACACATGGAGCGTCGATGTATTATTATGAAAGAGAAGCAATACTGCGAATTACGTGCGTAATACCGCTCTCTGCTTTGTCGGTTTCGGCTACGATGCAAGGTCGCGTACGATACTGCATGTAGCGCAACCTGATACCGATACTGACGCCACCAACAAACGATATGTAGATATGTGTGTCACGAGTGTGAATGAATGGCAAGAGACACGTGAGAGAAAAATTTTCGCATTGCAGCAGAATGTCCAAGCGTTGCGCGACACTATAAAATACATTCAGCGTACACTTCAATATCTATCAAATCAAAATAAAACGACTGACACGCCGGAGTAAACATATAGTAAGACAACTATAGCGACAAATCGTGCTACAATCGAAAAACAACGTCTGGTAGAAGAATTACATGCTCCGGCAAGAAGAAATTTTCCCCGTAGACGCGTTATCGTACGCGGGTACGATGATCCCTGACAAGCAGATGTGGTAGAGATGCGTCCGTATTCGCGCTTCAATAGAGGCTACCACTACATACTTACGGTTATTGATGTGCTGAGCAATTACGCGTAGGCCATACCGCTTAAGAGTAAAAGTGGATGCGAAGGCGCCAAAAGTTTTACAGGAATATTTCGGGATAACAAACAATGTCTAAACAATTTGCAAACAGACCGTGGAAAGGAATTCTACACTATAGATGTACAAACACTGATAAGGAAGCATAACATTAATCATTATTCCACATATTCTGTTATGAAGGCTTCAATTGTAGAACGATTTAACCGTTGAAGAACGACATATGGAAACAATTTACACTTAACGGAACCTACAAATGGATCGACATATTACCGCGGTTTCTTATGGAGTACAACGCGAGAAAACATCGAACTATCAGTATGCGATCTATCGATGTTACCCCAGCAATGGCCGAGAAGCTCTTAACCACGTTGTACAGCAATGTCAAGATCGCAGGACCAGCACGATTCAAAGTTGGTGATCCGGTACGTGTGAGCAAATTTAAAACAGCATTCGATAAAGAATATACGCCAAATTAGACGACCGAAGTATTTAAAATCAATAAACTACAAACGACCTATCCTGTGACGTATCTGCTTGAAGATTCACGAGGACAATCTGTTGCTGGAGGATTCTACGAATACGAACTGCATCGCGTTACACATCCAGACGTTTATGTCGTGGAAAAAGTATTACGCAAGAAAGTAGCTAGGATTAGACAAGTCATACAACTCTTGGATAGATAAAACTAATGTCTTGTAAACACACTATATACAAAATATATATTTATATACAACATAGAGACATAATTATTATTACACAATATTAAATTAGTTAATATTAACGAATATTAAATGACAATATACATATAATCTATAATATATACGGTTTTCTTGTGGTATTTTGTAATGTCCCCATAGTAACGTTTCGGTAGAATCGGGTACCATATACCGCTTATCGTCGTACGGACTTAGAGCAAATTTCGATGCGGACACAATATATACTTCGTGTAACTTTGATCATATACACGACTGTCGACAAATCTTTTCGATTTCATCATTCAAACATTGTTTGTAATCGTCAAACGTTAATGTTCTCGTTACGACGCTACTCTTTACACCTTTGGCCTTTTTCGTGTCCTTCTTTCCATCTATCTTTAATGCATACATTTTTGCTCTAAGTCCGACGAATTCAGTCATTATCATTCCGTAATTTTCACCCTTCATCAGTCCTGGAATCTTTTTGTTGACGCGTGGCATATTGTACACGTTATCAGTCGGATACTCACTTGTGTCGAATTGAACAATGTCACGTTTCATGATATGATACACGTTCTCGCATTCGATGAAATAAATAAGACTGTCTGTGTCGGTGTACATAATTTTACATTTTTCTTGGTACAGAGGTGCCATGTAATCGTGATGAAATTCATACAAACACGTCTTGGATATGTCTAATATACACATTCCTACGTAGATCGGTTTGTTGAATTTCACTTCGAGTTTACGCAATTCAATCGCAATAAAATTTTCAGAAAAGACGCTTCGACTATGAAAAGTTGGTTGGGAGATCAGTGCTTCTGCACCGTATCTTGCATCCCACTTTGTTACGAGTTTTACGTCTACATGGTTTCGCACATTTTCCATAGTTTTACCAAACACTGCGTTATTCATCAATTTGTACAAATTTTTCTCAAAGTCGTTGGTAGCAAGCGTTCGAAATTGTGTGTTTAATTTGATGTAACTGCGGAGCCACGGAGATAGCAGAAATTGTAATATGCGGTGGATCTTTGTAATACGAAGACCATGTCGCATACATTGTTGCAGAGCGCGATAATGAATAATAGAACGCGATTTATCGTGTAGTGTTGCAAGCAGCTTCTCCTGTCGCTTGTCCTGGCGGCTTATCGCGCGTCGGGCAGAACGGTAGGTCAGTGTGCGCGTCATGCAGTTCGCGAGGATACTCAAGGTCGACTTCAAAGATGTAACCGATATCTGAGGTTGCTGTCACAGACATCACGTCGACACTCCAGATGTTGTCTACTCATTGGAATGCGGCATACGGTAATGGCTGACACATTGCCCAGCCGTACAAGTTATTTATATCAAAGTACATGAGATACGACGTTGGTTTTGATGAATCGTATGTCTGCATGTACTTGTTATTAGCGTGCGCGTATCTTGTGCTGCACTGGCTAAGACCACCGCGTATATTTCGGTCGATAAACATAACCATATCAACATCTGTGAGTAGGTCGAATGTTATGCCTGTGTGTTTCAGCATAGCGTCCCATGTGTAACCAGGTAAAGTATAATATTACGCGGGATCTAATCCATAACTTCGAATACAACTTTCTCGAAAATTCTCAAATATATCGGCCATTAATAAAACATCAGTCTTCAAATATAAATCGCTGTATTCATCTAACGTACTAATAGAAAATCGCTGCCAGATGTTTACAGCGTGTGCATATTCACTCTCAGATATCGTTTCACCGGTCAAAGAACTGTAAAATGACTCGCGCGATGGTAAACGCTGCTCTTGCAACTTGTTGACACAGTCTATGTATTCGTACGGAAAGATCCTTTTACGCGGTAATAATTCAAAGTTTTCGACGGATAAATTTCTGAATTCTGATTGTACAATTTTCAACTTGTCTTTATGAAGAAACGACGCTAGTTTATCGAGACTAGCACTGAGAAATTTGTAAGAATCAATGAATTGCAACTCTATATTGTAACTTTTTGAACTACTTTTTTTCCGGTTGCGCCACGTTCTTGGAAAAGGATATATATCTCTTCTTGTTAATAGGGAGAACAGTGACATTTCCTTCGAACGCTGTGGCAACCTCTTTAATAATAAAGCGTACATCGTAACCGGATAAATTGTGAAAAAGTACGGGGATACAATGAGATTCTTTATAATTTAAGTTGCAGTCGGAGTGTGCGGGACCTGTGTACCGACCGGTTATATGACAATGATTGCGAACTTTTATATCATCTGCTGCAAATGGTTTTTCGCACACGTGACAATGACTCGCGTTACGATAAACTGAGTTTTGTTCTTCCGTTAACGTTTTTATGGGCACATTGATAAATAGAATTGTTTTTACTCGATTAGCCAATTCTTTGAGTTCATCGACGAACTATGCGATGCATTCTTCGTCGCAACAATACCGATAAGCAAAGAAAGAGTCTTTGTATGAGCAGAAAACATCATATCCTATGCTGAACGCCTTGTGATAATGATACGCATAGGATGTTTGCTGCGTCTCTCCATCAGTTTTGTGTAATACGCTCTCAAGGTCAGCATATACTACAAATGAGAAGCGTTCCTTCCTACTGTAGTTGTTAAAACTGAGCCATTTGTTGTCTTCCGCTGGTAACCGGATCGCATATTTGTTTAATTTTCCGCAATCTACGTAGTGAACATTCAACTTGTCTAGAGAATGGAAGTAGTGTAAACATCTGCAAATATATATATATTACGTTACTTTTTTTATATTGTCACACATCCTATATACATATATACCGCAAAAGCATACCTGTCGCAAATATATTTCTTGTGTTCCTTCTTACTCAGTTGTGCGCTCACGAGTCGAGACAGATTCTTTATACACGTAAAGTGTCCACGATCAACGTCTGATTCCTACAGACAGTCGCGGACGTTTGTTCCGACTATGTTCTTCCAATAATTCGAGACATTCTTCACAACGCTGCTCCCACGCGACAAACTCTTCTCGCGAGTTCAAACGAGTCGACTGTTCCAATACATTGCGCTCTAATTGCGCGATTATTTCCATTTTTCACTCTTATAACACTTTGGTTTCGAAACACACAGCAACTGATTGCTCCAACCGTTTTCTGATGAAATATTAATTTTATGCAACGGATTTCGCCGTTTCATAGTTCATTTTTGCTGATGCTACATATTTGATGCTACATATTGATGTTGTAGTTTTGCATTATAAACTATACACCCATCTTTGTTTAATAGAACATGACATTTGATACACGAAAAAAAAGTGCAACGTTTGCAAACTGTAACTTTGAATATGGGATAAAATCGATGATATCTGATATCTCACAGAAGTACAGTTTGCGGAATTTATGAGCCATATGTAATAATTGCGCAATCGTTATTTTCTACTACGCAGTTAGCAATTTGTGCTGACACTAGCATTTATTTTTTAACTTCAATATATAAGATTATGTTACTTTAATATGTGATCAAGTCGATGAAATTTGATATCCGACAAAAACACTGCATATTTTCCAGAATTTATGAGTCATTTCATCATCATTTTTTTTTGCAATACGCAGTTAGCAATTGTTGCTGTCATCAGCAGGTTTATTTAACTTTTCAAAAAAAGGTAAAAAAAGACGCCAAGTACATGCGCAACTCGTATCTCTAGAAAAAGTATTGCTACCAAAATCTTCTTCTACAGGATCTATTCTACAAAAGAAATGATATCAATAAGTTACGCCAAGTAAAATCTTTTATAC
>NW_018023292.1:0-13359 GCF_002006095.1 Pseudomyrmex gracilis | reverse complement strand
ACTATAGAAGTCTGTGGTAGACAAGGGGAAAAGAGAGGCAAAGGGAGAGATCGATTGTGCTGCCGCCTGGCACGAGGACCACTGAAATAAAACTCCGTCGCCACTAAAACAAGGAGAGTTTGACCCCCCTGCTTCTCCCGATGGCGTGATCTCTGCCTGTCATGTTTGGTGTTTCGTTTGTCTTCGTTCGGTTACAATGTTATCTATTTCTATTGGAAGGTGCTTGTTGTAGGATAGATTTCATAGGGTGCTTTCCAATTACGTACACAGGCGACACTATGGCTGCGTTCGGGGAGCACGCTGTCAACGCTATTGTGTTATTCTATCTTTGTTTTACATCTAATGAGCAATAAAGATAGAATAATGCAACAGCGCTGATAGCGTGTTTCCCGAACGCAGCCTATGTAACACTGTGTCCACTAGTAAGAGTGAGACACACTGATATGCTCTTTCTTACACTAATAGACACTGTGTCGCCTGTATACGTAGCTGGGAAGCACCCATAGTTTACTTACTGGGTGCGTTCAGACAACTCAACAGTTGCACAACGGTTGAGAGATAATTACTTCTGATTGGATTATACTTTTGGAACCGCAACAGATTTTGAAGAATAGTCCTATCATAAGTGATGATCTCTCAACCGTAGAGTTGTCTGAACGCACCCATTGTGAGTGAAAAGCCCCGTTCACCATGAGTAGTGGTCAGAAATACTTTTTGATCATCAGTACCAACCACTTCTACTGCATTCCGAAGGAAGACCTCATTGTGGCCGATGCCGATGTGCCAATATTAACAAATGTGGATATTGACTTTAAGTACGGGACGAAGACTTTCAGGGGCTCCATCGTCAATATATTGAGTAAGATTCTGTATTAATGTGCTACAGTGTTGAAAGTTTTAGCTCTTTATATTGAGCGGGTGATATAAGTTATGGGGTCAGTTGATGTACCCCAGAGGGTTGATGTACCTCGAATCACAATAACCGAATCAACATAATTGCACCCGCCGCATGTAATGAGAGGTTAGAGAATTAGAAAAAAAATGAATAAGTTGATGTACCCCAAAGGATACATCAACTGGCCCCAGTTCCTAATCCTTGATCTTTTATTCATTTATGATTTGACATAGCTAGTTGTTGCAGGCAAAGAAAAGAATATTCTCGAAGAAATGACTCAAGAAAAAGAAGAAAGCAGCTTGTAATAGTAGGTTTCATGAGAGTGCTCCACGGAAGACTGTCCTTAAGCAGAGGATTTTGATGAAGTCTTTGCAGGTCGTGAAACGTACAACTGTAAAGCTCAAGGCTAGTCAGTTTAAACGGAAGCAAGTGAGTGTAATGTTATGGCAAGCGAGTTTTTGAGGTCTACTTCCCATGACATGATAAATTCTGACGCGCTCTGTTTTTTTTATCAGCAAGCTAAAGCAGCCATCTTCAAAGCTCGGGCGGCCACTGAATCTGTCATGGATGGCAAAATGGCCAAGAAGGATAAAGATTCAGTCTTAGTAGTTGCCGGAATCAGTTGTAAAACCAAGGAAGTTGTAGTTTCTCAGGTACCGATTCCATGCAACTGTTCATTTCTCTTCCTCTTAACTTTTACTAGTCAAATACTATACTGAATCACTTCTTTTCTGTGTACAGGAATCATCTGAGTATTCTGATTCAAATTCCAGTGATGCTGATGAGCTCTGTGTTCAGGTGAACTTGCACGCATGCTGAAGTTTAACTGTTTTGCAAGCTGAGGTATATTACTATCTTCAAACATGTTTCGTTGTGTTTGTTTCAGAAGACTGAAGGGAAATTGAATGATCTGAAAAACCTTAAACAGTTGCATGCTAGAAATTCGTCTGATGAAGATTCTAGTAGGAAAACAGCAAATAAAGAAGCTGAGACTTTACCACACTCTTTCGATATTATTGACATCAACTCTAACTTATCCAATAAAGACATTAATCTAAATGTTTCCCCAGTTGTGGAAGAAAATTTACAGAAAAGACATCACTTTTTAGATAGGGAGTCACATTTACGCACTGTTAAGGTATCAAAGAAGAAGAAGAAGAAACATAGGAAGAAAGGCAAGCGTGACGAATCCACAGGCTCTTCAAGTGGGAGCAATGAATCGGATTCAGCTGCTGTGAAATCTAAGTCCTCCAAGAAACGCTCACGCAAGTCAAAGAAAAGCAAGAAAAAGCATGCTCATGAAAAGAAGAAAAGGAGGGTGAAGGCTAAGAGATGGACAGTCAAGAGGATCATGGATATTTATCCAGGAGTGAACTTCAATTGGAGTGAGCAAGATCCAGGGGTAAGTTACCTTATTCAAACTTAGTCTATTTTTTAAAGAATAAATTGTTTTTATTTGAGTTCATTATTGAATGCAGGTGGTTCAACTTCATGAAAATATTAATGTATTCGTAACACAAAAAGCCTTAAATGATGCCATATCTGCTAAGAGTGCATCACAGTTTATCAGGCATATGAAAGCAGAAGTCTATACTAAAGAGGCCATTTTGAATTCTTTGCCTCAAGGTTTTTCACCCCGAGGCAAAGGGACGAATTTCTACAAGAAAAACCCGCCTAAGTACAGGCTTCACCCTGATGGTTTAAATGTTATCATAGGTATGCACTTGAATACTTTTTACAACTCACTGAAATTCAGAATCTTGTCCTGTAGGAACAACTTTGGTGGAAGATATTGTTGCAATAACTGTGAGCAAAAAATGGTGAAGCTTTCCCCTGAACCAGTAGCACTTGGTGAAAAGAAGAAAAGGAGGAAGAGAGTGTTTACTTTTCTTGAAAATCCTAGTGTTCTTCGAACTGCTGAACGAATATCAAGTCAAGAACAAATTACTCATCAACGGCGGGAACGTGTCAACAATGGAAAGGTTAAAGAAGAGAAAGTCGTAGAAAGGAATAGTATACTTGATAATATTCCTGGTTGTGACAGAACCACTGCAGTCTTTGCAGAGTACATGCACATTCTCCATGGAATAGTGAAGTAGTTTATGGCCTTGTGGTTTGATTTAGAAAAATTTAACTATAGTTTGAAAGCCAAACAGGACAGTATAAATTTATTTTTGGCAAATATTAGAGTGCCAGATTCTCTTACTCGCTGCCCCAGATCAACTGTGTATTACATGCACTGGAAAGCTAATGAAGAGCGTTCCTTCCTGTTGTACTATTCATTGGTAATTTTTTCAGAATATATAGAAGAAAAGTACTTCCAACATTGGATGCTTTTTGTTTGCGCTTTATATCTTGTCTTGCAAGAAACTGTTACTGCAAGTGATATTGCTACTGTTGATATATTAATTAGAATGTTTCTAAGAGACTTTGGCAAATTGTACCGACCAGACAACTATACCTAACTTGCATAATCTCAGTCATTTTGGACTCAACGTAAAGCGTTGGGGTCCACTTTGGTGCAATTCAGCCTTTGCTTTTGAGAACTTTAATGGTGGTTTATCAAAGTGTATTCATGGAACAAAAAAGCAAGGTAAAGAATTAATTAATACTGTGCGACTTCATGCAGGTGTACAAATACTTAGATCTCATGTAGATAATGCTAATGTATCATATTCTGAAAAGCATGTCCATTTCCGAAACGGAGTTACAACGTATATTTTGAATGATGCAGAGAAAGTTGCTATCTCCTCATGTTCGTTAATGACCAAACCTATCACTCTGTATTACAGAGCTGCTATTGGTCGTGAAACTTATACATCTTCTCTTTACTTAAAACAGGAAAAAAGAAATAATTTCACCATTTGTTTTAAAAACTCTAATGGCAATAAAGAATACGGCAAAATTAAATTGTTTTGTGAGTCTTATAGCAAAGAGAGAAGAGCTTTGGTAAATCCATTTGCTATTGATCACCTGCGAACTTTCCAACATAATGAAAGTGGAGTAATTGTCAAGCACATCATTTCTATTCATGAAACCAGAAATGTTGAATTAATTCCATTAGAGCCTATCTTTAAAGTTATTACGGTTGGACAGTTTGTTTGTCTTTGACCCAACAGGTTTGAGCGCAATTTGTAATATCCTATTTGTATATACCTATTATCAATAAAAGCATTCAAAACAAAAATATTGAAGAATTTATTAGTGTGTTCTTGTAAGTCCATTTTCTAAAGGAATAAGGCACACTTGAATCACTTTGTTTTTAGCCTACAAATTATATTGGTATTCTTTTAAATTTGATTTACATAGTGCCATATTTAATCAAATAAAAACCAATATTTCTAAATTTCAATTAAATTTGTGTAAATTTGTTCATTTTTTAAATTTGTTTTGTCCCAAGTAGCTTATTTAAGACCACAAACTTTAAATTAAAACAAATTTACGAATAAAAACCCAAATTTAAACTAAATTTGATGTAAATTCATTTAAATTTAGACTAAATTAAAAAGAAAAAATAAATTTAAAATAAATACAATTCAAATTTAAAACAAATATATTTAAATATATCTTAAATATCAGCGTTTTACAAAGAATCAAAATATAATACATAGTTATAAACGCCAACAGAGTCGATAAGTAACGCAAAGTCGCTGTGTCATCTGGTCAAACAAAACGCATTAAAATAGGAAACGTCATAGTACAAGTTTTCATTAATTATGCTCGAAGCGACGTCAATAATTATAATGACCAAACTCATCAGTCACCTACAAGCTAATCCGGAGCTTGATCCCTTGGAGTCATCCAGGGACGGATATTATTAACGTCCCAAACGACCGTGTATAATTTTTGAGTATTTTGAAATCCTGGAGGATCCGTTATAATATTGTATATCGATTAATTCTCAATACTTTAGCTACCTCGTAAAGGCCACGAAATTGTGGAATCATCTTTTTACCTACTCCTGGCGTACTATCAAAATTACGGACCATGACTAGATCCCCTTTTTTATAGTTCTTTGGTGAAATACACTTTTTTATCGTATGCCATCTTTTGTTGTTGTTGGGAATGCTTAATGCGCTGGGCGGCCTGCTCGCGAACATTCTGAATAGCCGGCACTGTAAGGTCACCAATTTGCTCTAAAAAGCTTTTTAGCTTTTTTAGCTTGTTTTCGCGACCGCGTTGATCAAACAAAAACTAGTTGGCTCGGGCTTTTCCCTGTGGATCTGTTAATTATATTATTAATAGCGTGTTCCATCTTAGGCAAAACCTGGTGCCACTGCCTGCCGTCCCTTCCCGACAATTTGGCAATGCTCGGCGCCACAATTCGATTTATCCGCTTAACCTGCCCATTCGCTTGTGAGGATCCCGTCGCTATTTTGATGTGTTTGATGTTCTGCTCGCCAAGAAAAGTCTCAAATTCCCGGGAAGTAGACGCTGTACCTCTATTTGATATTATGTTGACCGGTTTATTATAGTTCTGGAAGAACTGTCTCAAACAAGCCATAGCCTCGCGAGAAACCTACGGTTTTTACGGGAAACAACTTGACGTACTTCGAAAAAGCATCCACTATTAAAAAGATATACTTTTTCGAAGAAGCGTGCTTATTTACTGACCCATAATGATCGATATGAAGCGTATTAAACGAGATATCGCCTTTCGGAATTAGACTAAGATACCCCTCCAATTTTCCCGAAGGTGGAGAGAAGGATATACATTTAAGACAATTTCTGACGTGGCTTTCGCATTTCTCCCGCATCTGCGTGAACCAATACGTGCGGCGGATAACATCGATCATTTTTCCCGCGCCCACATGACCCATCTCGTTATGGTACCTGAACAGAACGTGTTCTTCCATCTGCTGGGAAACCACAAACAAAAGACTTTCGCTGAGCTTTTTATATAAACTAAGCCATTCCTTAGCTCATATTGAAGATCTTCCGTGCTCTCGAGTTTATCGGCTAATTTCTTAATATTGGGATTCTTATTCTGCAACATGGTAAGATTCTACTGAAACTCGAGGATTGTCCTCGATAATCAGAACTCTAAAGGATCTACTCAGAGCGTCTACATGCGTTATACGAGAGCCAGGTCTATGCACGACCTTGAAATCAAATTTTTGCAGCTCCAAGCTCTATTTGGCAATACGCGCGTTAATATCTCGTTTCTCTAATGTTTGAGTAACAGCGCTGCAGTCAGAAACAATTACGAATGATATACCCTGTAGATGTATTCTAAACCGACGCAGTGCATAAACGATCGCCAAGGTTTCTAACTCAAAGCTGTGGTACCTAGCCTCAGCTTCCGTCGCACGCTTGCTAAAATAAAACACCGGATGCATTTGATTACCTTGCTTCTGCATCAGGATTGCTCCGAACTTCTGAGCGCTAGCGTTGCAGTGTAATTTCGTAGGTGCTTTTGGATCATAAATAGCCAAAGTAGGTGTTTCAACCAATTTCTTTTTCAGCGTCTTGCATTACGTTCTCTACATCCGAATTCCAACGCGATGTTCTTCTTAAGAAGACCATATCGCGGCTGAGCCAACACCGCAAAGCCCTCAATAAACTTTCTAAAATAAGACGCCAACCCGACAAACGAATGCACCTCTTTGATGGTTTTCGGCTTAGGAAAATTCAGAACAGCTCTGACGCCCCGGTCTGTAGGCCTGATACTTTCTTTGGTTACTTTGTAACCCAGATATTCTATCTCAATGCATAAGAAGAAACACTTTTCTAGGCGCAGCTCGAGCCTGTTCTTGACCAACATTTGGAATACTCTCTTTAACGAGAAATTTAAGTGTGACTCTAATATACTTGTGACAACTAATATATCGTCCATATATACGACGACCGTTCCTTTTTTAATAAATTCACGCAAAATTTCATTAACGAATCTCTGAAACAACTATGGTCCAATCACGAAGTAAGAGTAAGGAGATCGAACTTGATAGCTCGCGAATGGAAAAAGTGGTCCCGATTTTTACGGTTTATTGAGAGGGAATCCGCTCAAGGGAATAGGTTTTTCCGGTTGGACGCCATTTGCAAAACTGTGCATGTACACTACTAACACATGTACACGTTTAGTATACGTAACAAGACAGATTACATAACGTGTACCTATGTGATTACCTAAACGTGTACATATGTTAGTAGCGTACATGCACAGTTTTGCAAATGGCGTCCAACCGTAAAAAACTATTCCCTTGAGCGGATTCCTTCCCAATGAACCGTAAAAATCGGGACCACTTTTGTATCACGGAGTTCGATCTCCTTACTCTTACTTCGTGGGTCCAATTTTCAAGCCGAAAGGCATACAAACAAACTTGAACTGACCCAGAGATGTCTCAAACAATGTATACTTAACGGATTCCGGTGACATCACAATATGATAAAATCCGTCTTTCAAGTCGAGAGCGCTATAAAATTTTTTCCCTTGCAGTGCGTCTAATTGATCCTCGATAAGCGGGAGAAGATACGTATTGCGTGCTAGTACTTTGTTCAAGGCACAGTAGTCTACGCACATTCTAATTTCGCCGCTTTTCTTTCGCGTCAAGACAATCGGTGATGCATACTCGGACATACTTCGCCGGATAGTTTTTCTGTTTAATAAGTCGTCTACTATTTTGCTCAGTTTCTCTTTTTTCTATATAGCTTAACCTTCGCGGGGTAAACTGAATGGGCTTGTCGTCTTTTAATTTTAACGCGGCTTCTACCTGCACGCTTGGTCGCTCCGGACGACTTGACCTCCAATAGAAGTCGCAAAATATTTTCTTGAGTAACTCGCGATACTTTGGAGCGACACCGGGATCAATATTGAGATTGTTAGTCACATCAGGTAATTTGCAGTCAATATTTAATATTTCGTTTACCGCTCTGTTAAATTCTAAGTCTCTAGTCAGTTTATATCCAAACAATCTCAACGTATCCCTATCTATTAATAGCGGAACCGACATTGTAGTATTCGGCACTACTCCGACGGTGACAGGCCGGCTTGTACCCTCCATTGCAATACTACCTTTAACTACACCTGTTACATTTAATTTAGAATTATTAATCTCTCGGTATCTGCTCCAACTAGCGCTTGGGGCTCCTAGAGTCCCTGTAGTATGAGTCTGGACACAGTTGTCTTTAATCTTATTGGTTGTGACAAAATAAAGCGGAACCAATAAGATATCTTAAATTTATACTTCACGCGCGGTATTATTCAATATAAGGGTTGAGCAGAATAGAAACATTATTAGGAATAGAAATTAAAAACAGAGGTTAAATGTAATGCACAATGCAAAAAATAAAATATAACATAAATATATATAAATATAGGCTGTATATCATGCAACCATGACATACTTCCTGTATTTATATGTTATATTTTATTTTTTGTCATTGTATAGTACATTTAACTTTTATTTCTAATTCTTATTCCTAATATTTTCTCTATTGTGCTTAAGCTATAAGAATAGAATATAAGACAATATAATAAGATAAATTTGTTATACGTTTTATTTCACATATAAAAATACAATGAAATACAAGTATATGCACACAATAAACACATAAAAATACAAATATTATTAATAGTAAGATAATATTTAATAAAAATAAAAATATTATTTAAAATATTATTTAATATTACTTTTTTATTTATTTTATAATAGCATGTCGTGCCATAGTTTTACTATTATAAATTTTATTTTTTAATCTATCTTTTTTACAATCAATTTTTATTCGAAGTGAAATGTACTTACATGTATTTTCTGTCTTTGCGATGCTTACTCGTAACGTGACTCAATTGTTTCTTGATCGTTTCCGACGCCATGTTTTGTCAAATTTCTAACTGTGTCCAGACTCATACTATAGGGACTCTAGGGGCTTCCACCGCCACGTTTTTTAATAAACTCGCCTGAATCAACGTTACTGGACATCCCGTGTCTATTCTCCCAAATGCAAGAGATACTACTACCTCCCACGTGAAGACCTACGCTCCTCTAGAACTCGTCTCTAGGTTTGCTTCGTAGGTCGATCAAATAAATCTCCTCATTGGACACCGATTCTTCTTCGGCTGATTCTTTTCCATTGTCATTAACCAGCCTTGATGCTCCGGTGCTCCTTCTTTCGTTTCTTTTTGTCCAACGCGGCGGCTCCTCATCGCGGGGCGATATCCTTTGCGATATGACCCACTCCTTCGCAGTTATAACATTTGACGCTTCCGCGGAGCGACATCTTCACCTCATTAGGGCTTGTCTTATCCGTTTTAGCAACCGCCATTCTGGACTTGGCGTACCGTGCACCGGCATACTCGCGGCAAGGCATCGTCACTTCCGACGTTGTCAATCGGATGTTTCGGAATGCCTTCATTAATATTTGCACTACAAGAAATATATAAGGCCTTACAAGCCATTCGCAGGATGTTTGTGCGGAAACTGTGCGTGTATATGTATATACACATGTAACGAATTCTACTTGTAAAGTTTTACAAGTGAGTGTTTTTTTAATTGAAATCTCAATTCTTTAATTCATACGGGATGCTGGATTTGCATCTCACATATGAAAGACCCCGGATACCCCCCTAACTAATTTTAAAATACTGCGAAAAAAACTCCTCAGCCAGGAGTCGAACCTGGAATCTCTAGCTTTCCATGCCATCGCCTTCCCTGTTAGGCCACCGAGGCACTTGGAGTTAGTCTTGCAATACTTATACATATATCGAAGATGGTCTGATAATGTTGTTAACGCTAATTTTCAGCCAGCGTAATTTTAAACAAGACTTAAGGCTCGTTGAAATTGTCAACAAGAAATATATAAGGCCTTTCGCAGGATGTTTGTGCGGAAACTGTGCGTGTATATATATATACACGTGTAACGAATAGCCGAGGAGTTTTTTTCGCAATATTTTAAAATTAGTTAGGGGAGTATCCGGGGTCTTTCATGTGTGAGATGCAAATCCCGTATGAATTTAAGAATTGAGATTTTAATTCAAAAAACATTCACTTGTAAAACTTTACAAGTAGAATTTGTTACATGTGTACATATATATACACGCACAGTTTCCGCACAAACATCCTGCGAATGGCTCGTAAGGCCTTATATATTTCTTGTTGACAATTTCAACGAGCCTTAAGTCTTAATTGTTTAATATTTGCACTGTTTGAAAAGAGTGTATCCTTACGCAACTCTTCCACCGGAATTCCTTCGATGACGCAATCTATCATCTCATTCTCTGCAACGGGAACTCGATTTCCTAATATCAGCTTGTCGTGACAGTACTCGCTAAACATCTCGGTCCTCCTCCACCTGCGGGCGTCAAACTGTCGTCTTCTTTCGAGTCGGCCAATCGGCTGATTAAACATGGCATCCATTTTCTCGAGGAGTTCCCTCACTTGCAGTACTGAGTTATCGGCCAAGGAATGATACTATTCTCGTGCTTTTCCACCGAGTCTTGATCCGACTAATATTTTAGCAGAGTTTTTGTCCAATTCGTACGTATTTATTAACAAATTAACCTGAGCTCTCCATCGCTCGAAATCGTCACTTGAGCCGTGATATTCGCTAAGCAGCTCGCTAATATTCTTAATGCTTATCGTGGTTCTCGATACGGTAGACGTCGCACTTCTAGGCGATGATTGCAACATTTCATTTTCTCGCCGCAACAATTCAATCTCTCTCTGAATAAGCTCTCTCTCCTTCAGCATTAACTCGTACTCTTTTTGCCGCAAGTCGCTCTCACACACTATCTCTTGTCTATGAGCGACCGCATCCCTCTGTTGTTCTTCACTCTCAACCACGTTGTCCTGCCTAGCCGTCTCCTCGATCCACGCTCTCGTTGGATCGTACTGCTGCATTTGCAATACTAACTCAGTTTTTCTCTCTGCAGTGGCCAAATTATGCTGCTGCAACACACTTTTTAATTGAGCCGCCGTTAACGCATGCGGATCCATTACGAGCGCAATCGTCTCTTCTTCTTTTCGAGGCCGATCCTTCAACGCGAGAGGAGAAATCCTACTCTCTCATTTTCCCTGTCTCTCTCTCACGCACCACCGCGTTCACTTTTCAACTCCGATCACGAATGTATCCACCCGTACATACACAGCAACGCGAGATGTTGGAATACACGCTCAATCCGCAAATGCGTCTCCCTCGCGCGCACACAGCAGCACGAGAATACTCCGATCATACGATTTACTCACAAATGTATCTCACCCTCACGCACACAGCAGGGTGAAGATATTTTAAAACTCTATTTTTACTTTTGATTTTAGATGTATTCACTCGCACACACACAGCCGACTATTTTTGACCTTGTTTGTGCCTACAACCTCGGGCATGTTCACTCACACGCACGCAGCGCGTGCAAAAATATTTAAATATTGGTAACGGTTAACGGTCGGCATCTCGATTCAATTCTTATACACTTTTCCTCACAAAGTGGAAATGCCCTCATTAAACGTATTTTTTTCACTTCAGGCTTAACGTCAGTCTATCGTCTTCTAACGTCAATGATATGTCCGTGTTGAGCCGATCGCGCTCACACTCAACGAGCCTTCACGAGCACGTTCAACTCACTCACATCCATCTCATCGGCTTGATCCCACTTCTGAAAATGTAGTGTTTTTTTTATGCGACCGAGATGTGCAGGGTTCCAGATAGCACAGGATGTCTTATGAACATTCTATGTCCATTTTATAATCGCACGTCCGCTGACATGAGCTAGACGTTCATCGTATGTCCGATTTCGGATGTCTTTAATAACCAATATTTGGACGTCCATAGGATATTTGCTCCTTAGCCTATCTGCAGTAATCTTATTTTCATATTTTTACAAATTTATAAAAATTATGAAGTGACTCTCACACATCTATAAAAAGTGTTACATATTAAAAAGAGTAATTGCATATACATGTTAACTAATTCTGACTGACAGATATATTGTACCAAAGAAATTCTTTATGTATCTATCACGTGTACGATTTTGGAATAAGAATGAGCCAGTTCGGAAAGCGTTTTCAGCACTATTGCATCATTCTACTTTTGTTTTTGTCCAATGAACTATAAAGATAAAATGATGAGATACTTATATAGCACGTAATATTGTATTACGGAGATATCCCAGTAATATTGCAATATATTAGTAATATTGAATATTATAATACAATATTACAATAATATTATCGATAAACTACATTTATATATAATACTGAAATATTACGGTAATATTGTATTGCATCCTAAGTAGTAAGATTATATATAAATGTGTTTTTATTATATCTTATAAACGTTAGAGATGTTATTTACTATTTGGTAAGTTGCATTTGGCATCGCATTGTATCTTAATTATATATAATATGATACATATATCTTTTGCTACATTGTTGCAAAAATCCTACAATTTTTGTTTGAAAAATAAACGCTTTGTTTTTAAAAAATATTGTTGCGCTCGCGGTGGCGGTTCGTCTCCGCCGCTGGTTTCCGCGATTTGCGCTCTCACCCGCGGCAAGGAAAAGACGCGGCTTTCCGTTTAAACACTTTATTACAACTCGAAATACAACAATAATAACGAAATACAGAACCAAAACGTTCAAACGCGTCGTGACAGTTTTTGCGGTCGCGATTCTTCTTCTTGTCAACAACACCGTCGCTAAGGACAACTCTGTCTTCTTTTTGTCAGCTGAACGACGCGGCCGAAAATACCGGGCGGTCTCGCAACAATATTATATTATTCAAAAAACACTTTATGTATGTATCATTTTTACTATATAATTATTATTATTATATAATAATAATACACATAAATGTGTATACATATTGTCATATATTTTATTTGCTATATATTATATTAAGAATTGGCTATAATAACACAGCCACACAAAAAAAAATGTTCTGGCCTGGGGGTCAAACCATGTTTACTATATGTTTTTGGGGTCGCTGAAACCGAATCCGAAGTCCATTTAACTCTATCACATCAGGTTTTGGACATAACCTCAAAAAACCTATAATTTAAGCCCAATTAGCCAGTTATACCAAATATATTTAACCAATTAACTCTATAACCCCTTAATTCTTAAACCTCATAACCCCTTAACCTTAAATTCCAATAACATTATAACTCTCATAGCATAACCTATCATGGCCCAGCATTTCTACAAGACTCATCTCGCACAAGATCAGTCATTTTTGACTTGGAGACCAGTGTATTGAACTATTTTAGGTAAATGTACAGAAAAGGTCACCCCCATCCGATTTCAATGAGCTTGACATATGTTGTCAAGGACACTTTCCTGAGTAACAATCCGTAAATTTTAGCCGTCGCTCGTTGTTAATAAAAAAGTTATGAACAATTGAAGTTTGAAAACTAAGACTGCTGCTTACACGCTTATAACACGAAGAAAAAGAATGAAAAAGTAGCCTTCAAAATATCGTACATACTAAATATTTACTTTACAAAGACGTATAATGTCAATAAGTATGTAGAG
>NW_018023291.1:0-13616 GCF_002006095.1 Pseudomyrmex gracilis | reverse complement strand
AATCATGCTATAAAAGTTTAAAATATAAAAATTACTATCACATCTTTGACACACAAATACTTACAATTTGAGTGACATTGTATTTATCACTATGGTGATGATGAAATATCTCGTTCATTTGCATTTCTTTTTCCATCACATACTTGTGTTCTTCAGTACAAAGTTCCTCATCCAGAGATGGTATAATAATCTTTCAAAATATTAAGTATTTAAAATCTCTATTGTTCTTACAATATTGCTGAAAAGCCTGCTAAAAATTGTCTATAACAGACATAACAAATACTACGTAATATAATGTTTTATTAGAGAATGTAACATATATTATTTTACAACATTACAATATATTCTACAATACGTAAACATATATTGAATATATATACGAGTATATATATCACTAAATTTCTAAAGTAATATTAATGTTGTGTAATACAAGATATTGTAGATTAGTAAAACATAGATATGTTAGGCATTAGAGAGATACAGTGAAACATGAAATAATTACAAAAAAAATACATTTTATTAATATTGTTGAAATGCAATTATAAAAAAATAAAATTCAATTTACAAAAAAAAATAAAAAAATTCAGTATAAAAAGATAATTTCTATAAACTTTACATACATAATTACATATGCATATATGTATATGTGCATATATTTAATATTAAAGTTTTAGAAATTAATTATTTCATACTGAATAAAGTGTGTAAAAAAAACATTCTTTAACAATATTTATATTTGGAGANCAATGAATGTAACTTGTGCTCTGAAATGATTAAAATTAATCTTTCTAAGTAAACTTAAATATTCTAAACATACCTGTGATTTATATTTACGATTTCTAAGAATCATTTCCAAAAAAATACGTTGCGTGTTGTTCATGTTCTTCGTTATGTCCTCCCAATTATTTTTTCGCTGCTGTTTTATTATTTTTTTCAGTTTCTTCACTGCTGCCTTCTTCTTGTTCAGTTGTTTAATGTATCTTCTTTTTATGGCTGTTACTAAAGGATTCCGCTTCATGGATGTAGCGGCCAAACTTTCTTTGTTCTGAACATTATCAGAAGATACATTTTCATTTACATAATTTGAATTTTGATTATTTTGACTATTTTCATTACTATTATCATTATTTGGCAAATTACTGCTTTCATTATTTTCAATATTTTCTACTTCTATATTGTCATTAGTATTATCATTATTATTATCATTATCATCTAAAGGCAAGTTTTTGTTAGGTATAGCATTTTCTATTAAATTTCTCCGAACTCCATAAGATTTTATCATATCTTCTGAAAAATGTTCAGTACAAATTCTTAATTTGGTCATTGCTTCTTTGCATGCANCTGCAACATAAAAAAAACGTTTAGCATATTGTCAAATGATGTAATAATTGAGTACTGTAACATTAAATAATTCTTTATTTGCATACAACTTGCAACAGCACGATATCTTTGTTATTATATGTTAAATAAATAAATGTAATTAAATATTATACTTTTATTATACTCACCAATCATATCGGTTCTTTTAATTATCCTCAACCAGACTTCTGCTTTAGTGGATTCCGATGGAAATCGATGTACTGGAAATTTGCCTGATAATGTACATCCTGGCACACAGCATTTCCACACCATTTTGAACTTCTAATATTTTACACTTTAAATAAAATTTATATATTACCTTATATTATATATAATTCTTAAATCTACTTAAACCTATTTAAAATTAATACTAAATTATATACAAAAAAAATTAAAACAAGTAATCAAGAACAAGTAACCAAGTAATCAAAGATAGAAAAAAACAAAAACAGAAAGAAAAATATTATTTAAAACTAAATGAAAAGATAATAAGATGTTATAATAGGAGTATTAGGATATTATAATAGGATTAATATAGAATTATACTAAAAGGAATATTATTAAATAAAGGAATATTATTAAAATATTTGTTCGATTAAAATCCTTCTTCCTCCTTGCTCGGAAAATTTGTCGCACTGCACACTACACTGTATTATACACAACACAACACTGAACTTTAAATCACTTTTAATAAACAGAAAGCCAAACCGTTGCAAACCGTTTAGCTAGTTGGCTACAATTGTCTACAGTTGCCAACAGTTGAGCACTTGTTCCAACATGGCGGCCGACAGTGCTGCGACCTACGGCTATACCGTCAAACTCGACTTCCGTCGCCAAAAAATAAAAGGAGTTACGATCCCTTGACTTTGTGTCTTACGCATAGACATATAAGAAATAGACTGCGCGTCCCGTATCTTTTCTGTGCAGAAAGAATGGTCAAACTTCGGACGAGGATAGATGCTTTCACCCGAGTCTCTATCCTTGTTTAGTGACGCGGTGATTGGCGGACAAGAAAAGTAGTAGGAATGAGAAATAGCGTAGTGGGGCAATAAAGGAGCATCGAACGATGAAAGGGCGACAGTAGGCGATTGACAGCATAGACATTCTATGGAGTTGTCTTCCGAGTGGGGAGTCCCCACTCCAGGTGCTGAAAGACAGAGACAGAGACTCGGGTGAAAGCATCTGTCTCACTCCGAAGTTTGACTCACTTCCCCTCTCACACGCGCAGTCTATTTCTTATACGTCTAAGGTCTTACGGCTTATTTTGCTGTACTCTCATCTATTCAAAGTTTATACGCTATGGTCAAGAAGCGCAAAACTTAAAAGCGGTGTTTTTAAGAAAGACTCCTTTGACAAATCATAACACTTTTTGATTTCTAACCGGAGTTTTGAAGTGATGTTTTGAACGAGACTTACCGGGTGGTACTCACACAGGTTTGAGGATCTAAAAGACGCGATAAAGCTACTGACCAATCAGATCGTTTCTCGATTTTTTGACCATGTTCCTTAACGTACTTTCGAGAAAGAGTTAGTGGACTCTACTTGCAGACGTTTAGAGAGTCCAGAAATTGCACCAAAACTTTTGACCAATCACACGCGTTTTACTGAACTGGTTGACCAATAAGATTTCTTTTACCTTTTTCAATAATTTAAAACACGAATTTCAAGAGAAGGCTAACTCGGCGTAGTTGCTACGTGCTTTGTCAATTAATACGGCAAGTTTTTGCATTTCAGCCAATCAAGTTGTTTGTCACCAAGCAATCAGCCAATCAAATGTTTTTACTGATTTCGACCGACTTTCTGAACGAATTTTGAAGAAGGCAACAGTTGTCGCGACTTGTAGAAGTCTAGAGACTTAGAATTGACTAGAATTGACAAAAAACTGTCTTGACCAATCATATGATTTTACGGGTTTTTAACCAACTTCTCGCCCGATTTTCAGGAAAAGAATTACGGGAGATGACTTACAAGGACCTGACGAGTCGGAATCCACGATAAAACGACTGACTAATCAGATTGCTTGTTACTAGGAAAACGACCAATCAGATTTTATCATAAGGTAAAACAGCTAAATTTTATTCGTAGGCTAACAAAACGTGTAGTATACGTTAAAAACAGGTATATGAACACAATAAATGCAAAACAACAGTGAAAACGACACTTGCAAAATTGGTAGGTACAAAAACGCGACTCGGAGTAGTAAAGTCTTAAGTTTAGGTGATGACACAGTGGTTTGGACCGTAGTTTAACGTTTTTGCGGACGCTTGAAAATGGGAGATACTACTGACAATACACGGTAATAAAATAAAATAACAAGAGAAAAATAGAGAAAAACAAGACAAATTTAAATCGGGTCAACCGGGGCTCACCATGGCCACGTCTACGGACGTGACAATTGATATTATTTTGCTTGACATTTGCTGCGCAACATCACGTATATCGCACTACAACGTTATCGTCGTTGTACGTTCGTTAACGCTCGCGTTGTCGAACTCATACACGATTTGGAGCGTCCGAGCAAACCCAGTGTAACCAATGAATTCGACAACAAACGCGGGCGTCCACAACGCCAATTAACAATAACCACCGAAAACAACGTTTTATCAAGACGATACGCTGCAATTTGTACGCAAATTGAATCGACGCACGTTGGATTTCCTGTATCGTACGATGTCCAAATGAACGAGTCAATTCCGTTTGCACGCATGCATCACGCGGTCTTTAAACGAAATAATTTTGCGTATACTTGTTGCATGCGCGCTAGCTAAAAGTTTAATAGCAATCTGTCGCGTTGCAAGAATTTCCGACCGCGTCAGACAAGAGTTGCAAATTCGATCGCTCCTTCGCAAACGTGTGGCGCAATAAATCCCAAAACGCTTTATTTAAAATACAAAGCGACAGAGTGCAATGTACTTCTAGATACCCAATTAAATTCGGTTAATATTCATTAATATCGCAAAGGTACGAAACTGCGCAATTGCGGTGTTGCGTCTTAGTGCGCATCACGATACAACAAAACCGTTTACGCCTGCTGAACGGTTGTTCTCTCTTTTTGAACAATCTACTAGAGTTTACCGAGGCGAAGAATAAGAATTTAAATCGGGAATTCAAGGACAACCTGATTGGATTTTACGAGTGCGTGTCCGTGTATACAATTAATAACTGCGGTAACCATATAACGATTAGTAACTGTCAGTCCAATCATTAAATTCCGCCCAAAATTCTCATTCTCCGTCCCGGTAAAGCCCAGTCGGCTGACCGAAAAAAGAGAACGTACGGTCACAAAGTGTAAACGGTTTTATCGGACCGTAACCTTGCGCACTCGGACGTAACAGAAAATAAAGATGGGAGAAATAAAAAGGGGAAAAAATATCTTGGTTTTACGCATGTGCAGACAGCGAATATACTTATTCGTTAAAATCTACAATAATTTTGCGCAAAGAAGTGATTTCCAAAACGCTGACGAATTCCCCATAACAAGACAGTTAATAGACGTTTTGAGAGCTTTTTTGAAACGTGCTTCAATTCGCAAATTACCGTGCCTCACAAGATTTCAATGTTTGACGCAATTGGTCGATAAATCGGAAGTGAGATCAAAAGCACAGACTATGTATCCGCGAGCATAAACATCTTTGCTTACAGCATTGCCTTCGTTTAGAAAATGAATACCCGTTCCTGAGAAAAGAGTATAAAACGCTTGAATGGAAAGAGAAGAAACCCTTGAAAGAAAAGGTTTTACCGGTTTAGTAGGGGCTTGCATTCTATCAAGGTAAAGCGAAAGAAACATTATATTAAAATTTTTTTACTTAAACGGATTAACTGTACTATCGCTAATAAACGCCTTATTTTCGACAAAAGAGATTATCACCAGCTTCGGCAGTTGACCGAGTATGACGTTCTCAATTGATTCTCTCACCACTTCTCTGTGAATCGTAAACAATTTACCTTTAACTCTCGTGAAAAGATACTTTGCAGTAGTTTTGCTCAACAATGTAGCGTGAGCTAATAACACTTTAGCGCTTATGTTTATTTTCCTTATGATCAAGGTAGCGTCTACAATATGAACTTTTGTCTGTAGCGTAAGTTCCATGAGACAGAAAGAATCTTTCGAGCAAATGAGTTTTTAGTCGCGTTTTCACGCCGTTAATCAAGAATTTATCCTGATTAAAAACGTCGCACTGTAGATGTCTTATGAATTTTACAGCACAGATAAAAGATAGAATACAAAAGATATAATAGAGATATAATTATCAAAAAAATGAGAGCTAATTATATCTCTTAAAAAATTTTCTGAATTGAAATTTCAATCTAACTTTAACAGAAAAGGCGATGGCACAGGAAGCCGAAAATTCCAAGTTCGATTCTCGGCCGTAAAGTTTTTTTCGCAATATTTTCAAATTAGTTGTTACGTCCGTAGACGTGGCCATGGTGAGCCCCGGTTGACCCGATTTACATTTTTCTTTTTTTCTCTATTTTTCTCTTTTTATCTTATTTTATTACCGTGTATTATCAGTAGTATCTCCCATTTTCAAGCGACCGCAAAGACGTTAAACTACGGTCCGAACTACTGTGTCAACACCTAAACTTAAGAATTTACTACTCCGAGTCGCGTTTTTGTACCTACCAATTTTGCAAGTGTCGTTTTCGCTGTTGTTTTGCATTCATTGTGTTCATATAACTGCTTTTAACGTATACTACACGATTTGTTAGTTTACAAGTAAAATTTAGCTGTGTTACCCTATGATAAAATCTGATTGGTCGTCTTCCTAGTAACAAGCAATCTGATTGGTCAGTCGTTTTATCGTGGATTCCGACTCATCAGGTCCTTGTAAGTCATCTCCCGTAATTCTTTTGCTAAAAATCGACCAAGAAGTTGGTTAAAAACCCGTAAAATCATCTGATTGGTCAAGACAGTTTTCTGACAATTCTAAATCTTTAGACTCCTACAAGTCGCGACAATTATTGCCTTCTTCAAAATTTGTTCAAGAAGTTGGTCAAAATCAGTAAAAACATTTGATTGGCTGATTGCCTGGTGACAAACAATCTGATTGGCTGAAATGCAAAAACTTGCCGTACTAGTTGACAAAGCACGTAGCAACTACGCCAAGTTAGCTTGTTCGTGAAATTCATGTTATAAACCATTGAAAGAGATAAAAGAAATCTCATTGGTCAACCAGTTTAGTAAAACGCGTTTGATTGGTCAGTAATTTTGTTGCAATTTCTGGACTTTCTGGACGCCTGCAAGTAAGGTCCACTAACTCTTTCGTAAAAGTACGTTCAGGAACATGGTCAAAAGATCGAGAAACGATCTGATTGGTCAGTAGCTTTATTGCGTCTTTTAGCTCCTTAAATCTGTGTGAGTACCACCCGGTAAGTCTCGTTCAAAAAATCACTTCAAAAACTCGGTTAGAAATCAAAAAGTGTTCTGATTGGTCAAAAGAGTCTTCCTTAAAAACACCGCTTTTAGGCTTTACGCTTCTTGACCATAGACTTTGAATAGATGCAAGTACGGTAAAATAAGCCAAATGACACAAAGTTAAGAGGTAACTCATGTCGGTAACGGGTTCTACTAATAACCTCCGTTCCTTTTAAGTACCAGAGGTGGTAATGTTACCAGTACCATCATTTTACTGTACTTAAACATTTGCCACGGTCGGTAAATTAACATTTGCCAAAAACCAAGTTTCCGAATACTTTATCAACCCACGTTAGTTATCATCATGGTTCTGTTACCGTTAGTCATAAGTTACGTAAGTCAAGTCAGAACCAGGCGACAACCCGTAAGTTGCAATATTAGTATTTTAAAAACTAAAAAAGATAAAAAAAAACGGTTTGCACCATTGTCTTTAGCGTAAAAAACTGCAAAATACCAGTGTGTTTTAGAACGTCTAACTATTGTTGTTAACAAACAAATGTTTAAATAATTAAAATTATCACCTTTTTATTACGTGGTATTTTGTATCTAAGTAATAGAGTAAAGGATTATAAAACCGTTTTTTGATAACTCTTCTGGTTCGCGAGATATTTAAATTGTTTATTTTCACTCATCGCCATAATTTACAAACCAGTGGATGAATGGCTTCTGTAAAATTAGTTTTGCCCTAGCTGTTTTAGTTCTCGAGATATCCTAAATTTACAATATTGACTATGTGTCATTGAACACAGCATGTGTTAATAAACAAAATGGTTATGTTCGTCAAAGTTTATTTTGACAAATTTCGGAACTTTTTGGAAACTTTTCACTTTCCCGGTGGTGGTTACTGCTGTTAGCAGGGACTTATACCCGTATGCAAAATACCGGTATTTTACCGATATTTTTGGGTAATGGTATGAAAACTCTTATGCAAACCGAAATGCAGATATACCGGTATGACGTCATACCGGTATACGATAATACCCAATATAAATATTTACCCATATCTACCTATATTTACCGATAATTTTTTCGTGATTTTTTAAAAGTATCTTAAATCTAATATCTTAAAACTATAAGTGTTGTCATTATGGTGATAACACTTTTTAATAATATAATGGTTATAAAAAACTGCCGCACAGAAACTTAAGATTATTTAAATGATTTTATTTTCAAACGTATGAATAATCAAGGCTCGTGAAAAATTGAAACTAAGAATGAAGAGGCCACTAAGAGCCGTCTAAATAGGCCAATACGAGCCATTCCCAGGATGTTGTGCAGGAATAAGCGTGCATGTGTATATATATATACACATGTATGAAATTCACATGTAAATTATTTTTACATGTGGGTTTTTTGAATTGAAATTTCAATTCATAAAATCATTTAGGATGCTAGATTTGCATCTCGTATATGAAAGATCCCAAATACCCCCCTAACTAATTTGAAAATATTGCAAAAAAATATTTTTATTTTTTTTTGTTTTATATTTAAAAACAGTAACAATAAGTAATTTACTTAAGAACAGTAACAAAATACACATAGACATATTTATCAATATCTAAATTTGTTAAAAATTTCTATACAAAAATGAAAATACAATTACAATTACAATTTACAATATAAAATTATTATTATAATTATTATAATTATTATTAATAATAATAATAATTATAATAATTATAATAATTAATAATATAATTTATTATTATTATTTTTAAAAAATTTTTTTTTAATTTTTTTTTACAATTTATATATAAATTTGTTCAATACGAAAACATGGGCCAGAGAAAAGCAAATTTTGTACACGAGTATTTCCAGTATATGATTCATTGTGCAACAAATCATTATGTTTAATTAATGATTGTAGACATGAAGTTACTGTAAGTAGTTTTAAATATATTTATATATACTAGACGTCGATTATTTTTTAAATAAAATATATCTTTAGGAAAATCATGCTACAAATCTATTGGCACATGTATCTTGGACTCATCCGCATGAATTTACATTAGTCATGTTACGTAATAAATGAAAGCATGAAGAAATAGCTGCTTCAATTGGTTTATAAAAAAAAGCGTCTTTATATTTTGTCGGTCTATAAGTCCAATAAGCGGTAGAAAGAGTAATTATGCAACAAAAATTGCTCTAATTAACTTATCGAATTTTTAAGAATACCATTAGTAGGAATACCGAAATAATACCGGTATTTTAGTACGGTTTTTGGTAATGTATCGGTTTCGGTACTATAACGGTAACGGTAAGACTCAATTTCGGTACTATATCGGTTTCGGTATACAATCTCTAGTATAATACCGGTATTGAAATCATACCGGTATTAAGTTCCTGGCTGTTAGTGTGTATGATTCCTTATCTTATGAGTTAATTATTATTACCCCGTGTCTTTATTAATTAATTCTACATTATTATAATAGTTTCTATAATTTACGTTTTTATAATTCTGCCATAATAATTACATTCTGCTTTGTTATTGTAACCGCATATAGATCTATCGATCTGTATAATAGTTAAACAATTAGCATTATTAGCGTTTTGTGAATTAGTTCAGTAGTCTTAAATGTACAGTTAACCTTTTAATTAATATTTAGGTAATTTAGGCAAAACGTAAAATATTCTGTAATATTCGTGCGCGAAGTGTTCTCACGGCAAAGTTCGCTTGTGAGGGGCCAGGGTCACTGGCTTGGCCCGGCAGACGGCCCGAAGTAGAGATAAGGCACGCGCCGAGATAAGGGACGCGTGGGACCGCGAACCGTTGGCGGCCGCGGGACCGTTGACCAGGAGCCGGTGACCGCTGGACTCGTGGGACCGTGCAGTGTCAGCGTATTTGGAACGCTATATAAACGGCCGGAGCGACCGGACACACTGTCTGTCTCTGAGATACATCCTGTTCAGTTCGCTTCGCGAAAACGTCAGTTCGGAATAATTCTTTTCAGTCGGGACTTAGAATATTTCAAATTTTTTGGTGTCGGGACTTAGAATATTTTAAGTACTTCCAGTTAGAACTTAGAATCTTTTAATTTTTTCCAGTCAGGACATAGAATATTTTAATTACTTCCAGTTCGGACTTAGAATATTTTAATTTTTTTTTGTGTTGGTACTTAGAATATTTTAATTTTTTCGTGTCAGAACTTAGAATATTTTAATTTTTTTTGAGACTTAGAATATTTTAGACCTAAAATAGTTGTTTTTGCGTCTACACTTAGGATAACCTTGCATGCGCAGATCAAATCTGACTTTGAGTTTGTCAAATGGTGCTTGCGAAATTTAACGATATATTGACCGGTAGAAGAGTGCGAGAAGTGCTACTTTGCCTACATTGATTTTATCGCGGAACACACCGACGATTTTTATACGCTCCAGGACCCTACGGTGTACATACTTGACGGCTTTTCGATTTAATCCGGAACAGAAGACCCTATCCCACCTCCCGGTCATATCTTCATCCTCCGCCCCGGTAAAGCCTCAGGGTTGACCAAAAAGGGAGGACGTACGTCCGGCAGGTGTAAACGGCCGCAAGACCGTGACCCGGCCTCTGGGACGTAACATACGGACAAAAAGTGTGGTGGCAGCGGTCGGGATACCGCTGAAGATATCCGGGAGAAGGTCGGCCAAAATCCGGAGGGTTATCACTATGTCACGCACGGATTCAGTAGAGGAGTTGACAATTGCAGCCGCCCAGAATTACGGGCGGCAGTTAACAGAAAGAGAAGCAGCAATTCGGGCCAAGGAATTAGAAGTACAAAACCAACTCGCAAGATTACAAGAAATGGATACACCCCGAAGGTTCCGGGTCCTCGACGCGAGCGAGCAACCCAATCTTCCGTCATGGTGCGAGCTTTTTCAGCGCATCAACGGACATTGATACCTTGCGGGCAGAGATAGAATTACTCAAGCGAGAGTTAAGAAGAAATCGAACTTCTGCCGCTGATCATTTTCGGCAACTTCCTACGCCACATATGAAGCTCAAAGATATTGTTGACACCATTCCTCAGTTCAATGGGCACGATATATCAGTATTGCAGTTTACAAGAGCCTGCAAAAGAGCATTAGAAATGCTACCAGTCCCAGTAAGCATGGAAGCGGAAGCTAACTTGGTAAGGCTAATCCGGATGAAGCTTTAGGGCCATGCTTATCTTGTTGTCGAGGATAAAACAGTAACAACTATGGAACTGCTAAAGGATATACTGAAAACTGCTTTTATGTCCTGCCGAACAGTTAACTATTATTGAGGTGCTTTTGCCAACTTAACCAAGAAGCCGGACGAGGACGTGCTCGACTATATTAGTCGCACCAAGGATTTGCGTCAGGCTATCATAGAAGAAGAAGCTAAGGTGCGGCGAGAATTCTTCAATGAAAGAGACAAGAGCAGGATAGACAGTTAGACTCTGAAGTGCTTTATCAACGGGTTATCACCAGAGTACCGATTACCTTTCAAGATGGAACACTGCACAACGCTCACGGAAGTCTATGGCGCGTTAATAAGAATAAACCAGCAGAACGAACGGGATGCCGAGCGCGCCCGTACTCAAAACAGAAACAGGACGGCCGCAGCCAACATTACACTCGTTCAACGAGCGCTTTGCGGTCTGTGCAAGAGACCAGGCCGCACAGCAGAACGGTGCTGGCACAATCAAAATAATTGGCGCAGGCACGACGGCAGACTCACATCACCTAAGGAGGTTCAGACTCAGCCACCAGTAGCAACAGGTCCGATATTATTTGCAATTATTGCAAGAAACCTGGGCACATGAAATTCAGTTGTGAACTAAAGAAACTAAACGACGCGAGAAAACAGGGAAACGAGAACAGTGGCTCGACAGAAAAGGACGCCAGCCGAGCCGAAATATCAAAAGGGCGTCCGACAACCAGCACGACAATCGTCGAATTGGCATGATTCAATACCAACCTACGGTTCATGCACCCAACGTTCGCGTCAGTTCCGAATGCTTCAGGGACAGCGCAAGACTAATGCTGAACACGGGCTCACAAGTCAACGTGATAAAGGCTGGTACGCTACGTCAGGACGTGGGCATCGACTACACCAGAATCATCAAGATAATTGGAATATCCGATCAGCCAGTAGTTACCAGCGGAGTCGCTTCAATAACAATCTTCGACATGGAGGTACCTTTCCATGTAGTGACAGACGACTTTCCAATAATTGCGGATGGAATAATCGGGTCTGGCTTCATGCCAGAACATGGGGCTGCCATAGATTACAATCGCGAGAAGTTTCTGTTCAGCAATTTTCGAGTCCCATTTATCATTAAAGGTACAGTGGTCGCCCCTGCGCGAGCAACAGGCACCGTCTGCGCTAGAGTGGCGAACACGGAACTATCTGTGGGATTTCTTTTACGAATACTATATCCACGAGGGATTTACGCAGGAGACGCCATTGTCAAAAACATCAAGGGTCAAACATGTTTTAACATAATCTACACTACGGAGCGAGACGTTACCGTGCCCGTTCCTGCTGTTGACTTTGAAGATTTTCAAGTAATCAGTCAAGAGAGAAGCTATTTGCATCAGAAAAGTTCTGGGACCTCTGAACCGAACGGTCAAGTCCATCTGGCGGTAGCCAAAGAGCCCGCATCTGAGGTAAAAAAAAACAGATTGTTCTGTAGTACCTGTCGGTTCAAGTCAACTGCAGGGAGCTGTGTCTGTGACTGTTTCTGCGTCTGTTCCAAAATCTGTTTTTAAGTGCATCTGTTTTTCTGCATCTGAGTCTGTATCTGAGTCTGTTATTGTATCTGAACTAACGTCTGTATCTGAAGGAAAACGTAAAGAAGAACGTGCCAACCTCTCTGATTACGCTACTGTCTCCTGTTTACCCGCAAGCGCCACCGTCTGCCGCGTGAACTGTAAACCACGTGACCGCAGCGATCGAGTAAAGCAGCTACTGAAATTGGAACACCTGAATTCAGAGGAAAGAAAAAATGTGGAGGAATTGATAAGTAAGAGCGCTGATTGCTTCCATCTGCCCGGAGAACCCTTGGGACATACGGATGTCCTGGCACACAAAATTATAACGGTGGACAACATACCTGTACATACTAAACAATACAGGTTTCCGCCAGTACACCGCAAAGAAATTAGTAACCAAACGGCTGATTTGTTGAAGAACAGGATCATCCAGCCATCTCTGTCACCTTACAACTCTCCATTGTGGATTGTGCCGAAAAAAGCCGACTCACAGAAGAACCCAAGGAGGCGGATGGTGATCGATTACCGGAACCTTAACGAGAAGACGGTCGGCGACGCGTACCCGTTACCAAACATAACTGAAATACTGAACCAACTGGGGTCGGCCAAGTACTTTTCGGTGTTTGATTTGGCGTCGGGGTTCCACCAGATCCCTATGGACCCAGAGGACAAACCAAAGACAGCTTTCTCGACGCCCTATGGTCATTACGAATTTAATCGAATGCCATTCGGGTTACGCAACGCACCGGCAACATTCCAAAGGCTCATGGACCACGTCCTGGCCGGACTACAGGGTCTCGAAGTGTTTGTGTATTTGGACGATATTGTCCTCTACGCTCGTTCACTTCGGGAGCACGAGATCAAGTATAACAGATTGGTTCAGCGACTGAGGCAGGCCAACCTCCGTTTGCAACCGGACAAGTGCGAGTTCCTGAGGAAGGAAGTAGCGTACCTTGGACATGTAATCAGTGAAGAAGGTGTCAAACCGGACCCAAAAAAGCTGGAAGCAGTGAAGAGGTTCCCTAAGCCAAGGAACGTTAAAGAAATCCGCCAGTTCTTGGGATTCGTCGGCTACTATCGAAGATTCATCCCTCTGTTCTCCAAAGTGGCCAAACCACTG
>NW_018023290.1:1966-13433 GCF_002006095.1 Pseudomyrmex gracilis | reverse complement strand
TGTAGAACAAATTTGATAAAGACCAAAAACTATGGTCGAAACGTTATTTTGCAAACGATTAAATAAAGAACATCATTATTACATTTACACACACCAACAACTGTGCTTTTGACTCCAACTGCCTTGCCACTTCTTTTAAAATAATATTTAGAAAAACATATATAATTTGTCCGGATTTTGGCGCCGCACCCTGTACATAAAAAATCAATACGTAACGACATAAAAAATCAATAACGACGACTGACTAATGTGACGCGAAAATATGGACTCTGTATTTTTGTAAGTGAAATGAATAAATCTAATGTAAAGATAAGTTGAAAATGAGTTTTTTTATACTATTGTAACTAGTTATTTACTTATTACTGTATTAATAATTATTTATTTACTTATTTTTTATAGTTTAAGATTTAGATAGATAGATAGATAGATAACGAGAAGCGAGGGGCTTGTGAGACCCTATTGTCACCTAGATCTATAAGATCCTCTGCGACTCCCGCTAGTTGTTTATCGACCAAGCTGCTAAAACTCGGCATTTGCTGCCAGGCTACACAGATGGCTGATTTTAAGTATTTTCAGGTCCTCGGGCTCCACAAACATGGAGCCCAAGGATCTGAATCTCTTGAGTGCTAGAGACGGGCAGCGACACAATATGTGCACGCTGTTCTCCCTTTCTTCGCCGCAAAATCTACAATTACTCTCCTCAACTAGGCCTAAGTTGAATAGATGTGCCTTGAAGGCTCAATGCCCTGTGAGAAGACCGATACACAGTTTTAGTCTGTATTTACTCATTGTCAGTAGTTCCTTTGCTTTACCTGGCAATGGCTGAGTCATCAGGACCTTAGCTTGGCGGCAGCTCTTCAGTATCTCTTAAAAGATCCTATGCTCCCTTTTCAGCCAGTCCTTGATATAGTTTTTCCCTGTTGCAAAGGGAACTCTAACTATCTGGCAGACTGGTTCCTCTAAGGTACCCAGTTTTGCCAGATTATCAGCCACTTCATTGCTTTGGATACCTTGGTGGCCAGGTACCCAGACAAGCGTGATGTTGTTTCGCTCGCCCAATCTGTTTAGAGCTTGCATACAGTCCCAAACCACTGAAGATTAAGTGGTGGTCTTGGCAAGAGCACCAATGGCTGCTTTGCTATCCGTATAGATATTGTTGCGCCCGCGGTGGCGGTTCCGCTTCGACGTCGCTTTCCGCGATTTGCGCACACGTCCGCGAAAATGAGAGAGACGCGGCTTCTTAATAAAAGCACTTTATTACAGCCTTTAACAATTATAAAAATACAAGATCGTACGCACAGAACACAACGTGACAGCAACACGGCCGCGGTTCAACTCTAACAACACTTTCGGTCGCCCGGCAACAAGCAGTCGCGCCGAGCGCACGCCGTTCACACGGCTCCCGTAACACACACAAGGTGTCCGTCGCGCAACAATATTGATTCTCCTAGTTTTCGTCTCTCTTAAGAGTAGGAGTCTTGCACATTCCAGAATGGCCAGGACTTCCGCTTGAAAGACCGTGGCCAATTTACCAAGAGAGAAAAACTCTCTGTGATTTGATCCTGGACAGTAGATGCCTGCTCCATAGCAGCCATTTGCTCCAGATCCATCAGTAAACCATGCATGAGTGCCCAGCTGGATCTGAAGATTTCTGGTTTTCCAGTCCGCCCTGGTGGTCAAGTTTATGGAGAACGCCTTGTCCACCTGGCGTATTCTGGATATTTTGTCTTGCTTTACGGTAAAGGGAGGTATATGAAGAAACTCGAGCTTGGTATGACCATCTCCGAAATCTCTCCACTCCCCCTGACACTTTAGTCTATGTGCTGTGACTTTAGCAGCGCTGATGATGGTCAATCTTAGAGGTGGAATGCAGAGCGCCACTTCCAGCGTTTCTGTTGGTGTCGTTCTCATAATCCCTACCGCAGCCGTCAAGTAGTTACCTTGTAGGCTTTTTAGTAGGTTCTTTGACTCCATCTTTTCCACTCTGGGCCACTAAACAACAGCGTATGTTAACCTCGGTACAAGTACCGCTTTGTATATTTATAGGGCAATATTTAATTTAATATCCCAAGATTTTCCCATTGCTCTTTTACACACCAGTATGAAGCGTAGAATTTGGATTTCTTTATATCGAGATGTGTTTTCCAATTCAGTTTGGTGTCTAAGTGGACTCCCAAATATTTTACTGACTGGACGTATTCTATATTTTCTCGCCAGAATCTAAGCGGCTCAATGGTTTCAGGTTTGTATTTCCTGGTGAAAATCATGGCCTTGGTCTTTGATGAATTAGCCCTAAGTCCTTTTGATTGACACCAGTCTTGAGTGATCTTAAGGGCTTTTCCCATAGTCTCTTTAAGTATTGAAAGAAAATTGCCCCGCACTAAAATGGCCACATCATCAGCGTAGCCAAAGGCGAGGAAACCTGTCTTCTGTAATTTATATAAAAGTTCGTCCACGACCAAGCACCACAGCAGGGGGGATAAAATTCCCCCCTGCGGGCATCCTTTGACGGGAAAACCATGCACGTTTGAGTCCTCATGATTAGCAATCAGGGTTCTTCCTGTTAGCATGCTTTGTATCTAGTCTGCTAGTGCGGCTGGAATGTCGTGTCTGGTCATGGCCTCCCCGAGTACATTATATGAGGTGCTATCAAAAGCTCCTTCAATATCCAGGAAGACGCCTAGGGCATATTTTTTTGTCTCCAATTGCTTCTCGACCCCGCTCACAAAATAGTGCAAGGCAGTATCCGTGGATCTGCCCTCTCTGTAAGCATATTGGGGAGAGGCCAGTGGATATGTAAGTAAAGGTCCGTTCTTCAAGAATTCGTCGATCAGCCTCTCCAACGTCTTAAGTACGAAGGAGGTAAGGCTGATCGGTCTGAAATCCTTGGCTGAAATATATCTATTTCTGACAGGCTTGGGGATAAAGACCACTCTTGTACCACTCCAAGCCAGAGGAACATGTCTTAGGGCTATATTTGCTAAAGATTTTAGTAAGTGGACCGACTAGTACCCCCAGTCCCTCCTGAAGAAGGACGGAATAGATACCATTTGGTCCAGGTGCTTTATATGAGTTGAAGGTCTTAATAGCCCGTTCACCTCCCTTTGGATGGACAACCTCAGCTGCCAGACGCCATTTCCTGTTTTTATATACCCTAGGCTTCGGCCGGCGAGGTTGTATGTTATTGTCACAACCTGGGAAGTAGACTTCCATTAAATGTTTTAATGTGTCCGACGCCTCCTCAGTAACATTCCCCGTTGGAAGCTTAAGACAGCCCAGGTGGGGACGGTGATCTAAGCTGAGAATTCTGTGATGTCTGGATGCCTCTGAGGCACTCTCAATGCTTTCACAGAAGTGTTTCCACCTTTTGTGTTTTGCTTTTTTGATTTCCTTGCTGTACTCTCGTTGAGAGCTTTTGAAAGCCTCCCAGTGTGCTGCAAGTTTGGTTCTTTTTGCCTTATTGAATTTTTTCCTCGTTTCCAACCTGAGCTTTTCAAGCTCTTTGTTCCACCAGTGGATTTTAGTCACCGGGTTCCTTGGTTTTGGTGGGCAGTTTAACTCGTAGGCATTTGCAATGGCGTTCTTTAACAAGTCCGCCGCATTTTCCAAATTATTTTTGTCCTGAAACTGGTTGGGGCCTCAACGAGCTGCGCCATAAGATCAGCCCTAAAGCCCTCCCAGTTGGTTTTTTGTGGGTTACGAACCCAGCTGATTTGCGGTAGTTGCTGAAAAGTTAGGCGTATTTGTCTGTGATCAGAGCCAGAGGGCTCATCCGAGACCCTCCAGTCGTTCACCAGACCTGCTACCCTCTCCGTACAAACCGTGATATTAATGACTTCCTGTCTTTTGGAGTCCAGGAAAGTCGGCTTGTTTCCTCTGTTAAGAATGGTTAGCCCTGTGCCCACTAGGAAGCCATGCAGACTCTCCCCCCGTGGGGTGATGTTTGCACTTCCCCATCCTACCTGATGGGAGTTTGCATCACAACCCAGCAGGAGTTGAAGCTTCCCGGCCTCCGCATAGGCTACCAAAGCTTTTACCTCTTTTGGTGGTGGATCGTCCATGGAGTCATAAAGCAGAAAGATAGCATTTAGTCCTTTAACCACTATGCAAGATCTTACTCTTTTTTCCGAGTGTGCTTTGTATAACCAACCAAACCCACTCAGACCTCTTATTGCACCGTTTACACTACAAGGTTCTTGGATTAATGCAATACTTGTATGCATCACAGCCATGCTCCTGGCTAAGATAGCCGAGACGCTTTTACTGTGGCGCAAATTAATTTGGGTCATTTGCATGCCGGGAGGAGCCATTTTTAGGCTGTCTTGACATTCTCCGACGCCTTCTTCTTCTCAGTCGCCTCTCCGCGCTCTCGTCCCGCCATCTTAACGGCGGCTTGGCCGAGACCAAAAAAAGGCCTAAAGCCACAGTGATTCAAGGCTTTCAGTGCCGAATCGCCAACCAGGCAGGAAAAGTGGGCGCTCACAGCGTCTCTACGACGACCTATTCACTGGTTGCCACCCCTATGTTCTGTTGGTTGAAGAACTTTAGAGACTCCTCAACATCTATGTCAGGTTCCTCTACATGCACTACCACCCGGTGTCGCCTGGGTAGCTCACCGACCGGCAGCACACGCAGAGGAATTCCCCTGACTTTTGCCTCGGAAAAGTGGACCTTAAGCCACTCCGCCGACTCTTTATTGGCGCACACGACAATGAGTGCGCCATCCCTTTCCCAGGAACCGGTGAAGGTAGGGGCTTTGTCATTTTTGGACATGCCAAAAATGAGAGTCCTGATCAGTTTCCTGATCTCAACCACCTCATCGGTTTCTATCTTCTTGTCAGGGTAGTTTTCCAGTACAAGGGCCATCCTAACCAGTCCTATTGTCGCCTGTGCATACAACCTCTCATTTTTGGGTCTCTTGCCCTGGCGATTTTCTAAGAGACTGGAAGTAGTGTGCTCCGGCCTGGCAGCCTTTGCCGCGCCACCCAAAGCCCGCCCACCCCCAGCTCCACCTTTTGAGCAAAAGGCTGCGGGGGTAGAGGGGGCCTTATTGGGTCCACTCTTCCCGGCTAGCATCTCTTTATTATAACGGCGCCTAGCGGCCCCGCTATATCTTATGCGGTATTTTGGGGCTTTTGAGCCCGCTCCCGCACTGCAAGATTCCCCTGGGCGTTTATTTCCAGAGGAGGCTTCGCCCTTGGGGACTGATTTGGGGGTGATTGTATTTCTATTTAACTCCATTTTGTTCTCACGAGTATCGCGGTCGCGCGGTCTCACCCAGCCAGAGTCGCGAATGGCTGGGACTTGGTTCCGTACTCCTGGATTTCGCCCAGTATCCAGAAGGCACCGTTTACGACGCAACTCCCCTTGCACCACGCAGCTTTCGGCACGGTCGCTTACACCTTAACTTAGGGGGTTCCTCTTAGTTGGTCACAGACGGGCCCATCCCTGAGCGGATGACCACCGCCCGCAACCTTAAGGTCTACCACCCGCTCCGGCGCGACAGCCCACAGCCCCCGAGGACACCAGATGCTCACTTTCTGTGGTCAATTGTTGTCCCGTCAGATTACACTTCCATTGTGACGACACGACCAGGCAGATCCGCCAGCGTCCAGAGAGGAGCTGGCGATGAATGCCCGGCCACGCCGCCACCAGCACATGCTGGGAACAAAATAACGTTCCGTGTAGTTACTGCGAGGCGGCCAGACCACGTGCGCACCGAGCGCTTCGCGAGCCACGAGCTCCCGCCTCGGAGCTACAAGTTGGGAACCCATTCGGAGGGAGTTTAAGTATTACATACAAGAAATATTTAATTATTAAAAAAAATTAAATAAAAAAAACAATAAACTTTAAATAAATAAAAATAATAATAATCTTTATCGGCATTTTTCGTTAATCACGTAAACCATTTTTTGTTACTCACATAATTGGAATATCAAAATGTTGATACAATGATTATTATGCTATGTATGTTGAGACGTTTTTTGCGGTTGTAACGGACTTGTCGCGCCGCTTCCCCGCAAACGGAATTTATTTCACGGAACTCGGATGAGCATCTGCGAGAATGCAACGTCGAATTACGGGCAGGATAGAAAAGATCCAAAACGATCGCCGCCGGGCCGAGTCGACGAATACTTTGTTATAAGTTTGGGCGCCAGACGCGTAATCGCGTCAAAAATCAGCGTCACTCGACACAACGGGCCGACTAGCTCTATTGGGAACGGAGAGGGGCTGGGTTGAATAAAAATTCGCAGAGCGCAAAGCTAGATGCAGGCCAAGCAGCTAGAGGGTGCAAGCCAATGTACGTGACAAACACTACGCCGGGATAAAATAGCGTGCAGCCGCCTTTTCACAAGCCATAGATCAACACGGACTTACTTGTTTCGGCGATGATCGCAATTTGGTCAAACGGCTCACCACGCCACGCAGCTTTCGCCGGTTTCGTGTCCCTAGGCCCGCAGATAATTCCGAACCGAATTCTTCGTCTACGTTCATGCACTCAAAAAATACTCGCAATGAGGAGCGAAGCGAGCGCGATGTCGAAAGGCTTGATTTTGTTTTTCGATTATTACCGAAAGATTAACGACGCGCGCTGTCTCGGCGCTAAGAAGAGCGATGGTACGATACGTTATTTGTACGCGAATCCTCCCGGACAAATTATACACTCGAAATGCGACACGCATTCACTGTACGCTCGCGACTTGGCCAACGATAATTGTCCCAAAAATTCACCATCCGAAACTGCCGTTAATTTGCACGTTAGCTCGGTACGATATTTCTTCCCGATCGACACTGCTTCCGACTTGCACGCACCTTACTCCAGCCGATCGCGCGAAAAAATCCGATTTCGTTACAATGATTTATTACAGCGTCAGCCGATCGCCGTTGGTAGACGATAGCCGACGGTACGCAAGCGGTACGTTACGATAATCACGACACACGCACCACGAATACGATTACTGAGCCAAAAAAAAAAGAAACAGACAGAAACAAACAACGCAAATAGGCTACTTGGCGTCGTATCGCCACTCCAGGGCTTGACGATTATTCGCAAAATTACAAAAATCATGCACTTAAACTACGAACTACTGCCACGAAGCCCCGTAAAGCCCGATTCTGGCCGCTGTCGAAAAATCGTTAATACACCCAAGGACACGTCCTTGCCGTCGTAAACAAGACGCGAAATACAAGCGACCAGCCTCGACACAAGGCCTGTGCGACGCGGATTCGTGGCTAACAGTAATGAAACGGGCACCTCACTGTCGTCCGTTGTTCTCCGGCATGCTTCTATCTCCTCCGTCCGGAATACCTCTCCAAGCGCTTCCTGACTCCGTCGAAGTCACCCTCACGACTTGAATCACTTCGCCTCAAGTACAAAAATCACGGCACGGCAGACTTGTCAAGCGGCACGGAAGATACGCATACGCACGGGAGCCCGAAGAATACGTGTGTCTCGCACAGCTGATCGCGACCAAAAGCACGAAGATTTCGTTCGATAAGCGGTTGATACCCCGGGCAGCGCTGAGGTCGCGTGGGGTAGGTCGCGTGGGCTAATCAGGCCGCAAGATTCGCAGCGCGGCTCGCAAGCTCGCTCGCAGGCGGCAGGATTAGCGGGCCGCGAAAGTCAAACTCTCGCAGTGTCTAATACTCTATGATACAGCAGCATAAGCAAAAATAGCAGGCAGCGGGGCGAAGTAGCAATCCGTGAGATGCAGCAACAATATAAGCAGCGGGTTCTTGAAACCATGCAGCAGAATGACTGGAACACAGCGCATCTCGGCGTAGGCCGGCTCGTCGATTCGTTCCGCCGTTCCGCCCGTTCTGGTAGACTAAAGCGTCGAGATTGCGCTGCGGCCTCTGCATGCAGTCATCTACCCTCGCTCTCAGCGGGACCTTGAGGCGAGACCTCGCGTCTTCGTTCTTTTCTCTCTCTCTCTCGTTCGGGCACAGCATGATTTCTTTGTCGAAAAATCCCACAATGATCCTCAGGACGGTGAGGCGCCGAACATACATACAAGCAAAAAATGAAAATAAAACGCTATTCTAAGCGGACGCATGCAAGCCCTGGAGGATCTTGGCGTTCATTTTTCAGCTCATTTTCCCGGGCTCCCGCGAAAATCTTTTAACTTTTGTGACGGGAAAAAAGCGGCGCGAATTCACGTTACAATGTATTTAATTTATTTATAAAAAGAATTTCATATAAAAAAAAATTAGAAGGTACTTATCGTTAACAAAGTGATTAAAACTTGTGAAACTATAAAACCGAATAAACAAGCCGATGCGAGCGAACATACAAGATGTTAATGTGTTTAATTCTGCATTGAAACTATAATCTTACAACAGACGAATCTTCATCAGTGTAGGAACAAATACATGTAATGACACAAAAATTGTAACAATTCTGTTAAAGATTATGGTATCAATAAAGAATTAAACACATTATTAACATCTTGTATGGTTGCTCGCATCGGCCTGTTTATTGGTTTTAGTGTTTCACGAGCATCAATCACTTTGTTAACGGTAAGTACCTTCTAATGTTTTTACATGAAATTCTTTTTATAAATAAACTAAGTACATACATAACATAATAAGAAAAATTATTAGAAGTTACATTTAATTGCAAATATTACTGCACTGTTGATTTTTAGTTTTTTATTTTTCTTGTATTTTAAAGTTTACATACAAAAAATATTTAATTAATGTAATAGAAGATATTAAATGTTTTGTATTTTTTATAGAATTCTTCTCATAAATAAATAAGTAAAAAATAAATAACTAAAGAATTATCAACATTTATTATCGATATCTTGTCAGGTTTTTTTAATTACATATTTGTAATATCGAGATGATAATATAATGATTATAATAGTATTTATTTATTTATTTTACTTATCGAAAGAATCTCATCATAGAGAAAAATTAAAAAGTACTTACCGTTGCAAATATTATAAATATACACTGATGATTAATGTAATGATGATTTTCTTGTTTCTTTTTTTAAAAACATTTAAATAATAAAGTATGTACATAATGTGTGTATTTATTTATTCCAAAAGTGTATGTTAATTATCTTGCTGAAACACAAAGTGGTGCTATCATTTCCACACTACTTTGCGGTAGATAGCGTGGCGCATTGTTGTTATAGTGGTATCCTCAACAGGTCTAATCCACTCTCAGTATTTAATGCAAAAATTGTTCAAAGTGCGAACCTTGTTTTTGCAAACAAAGTTCAACTTTTCGAACAATATCACGCGTTGCGCGGTGCGCTATTTCCGGAGTGATGGTGTTGAAGGCAGCGAGAATTGCTTCTCGTACTTTATCTTCTTTACCATCACGCCTGTGTTCGACTAGGTGTTTGATATGACCCCAAACAAAATAGTCGAGCACGTTTAGATCTGGCGACCGCGCCGGCCAAATGAATGGGCCACCACGACCCATCTATTTGCCCGTGTAACGCACATTTAATACGTTGCGTGCTCGACGCAAAAAGTAAGCTGGTGCTCCGTTGTGCTGAAACACTAGCTGTTGTCGTGTTCTTAATGGCACGTTTTTCTAATAGCACGGGCAACGTATTTTCCAAAAAATGGGCGTATAGCTCTCTATTTAATTGTGGCAGAAGAAAATAGGGACCGATCTAAAAAAATAGTACTTGACACAGCCGCGAGTAAAAAAGAATTACTTAACTTACAAGCTTTAAATTACAAACTTTCTACTTACAACTTGGTTCCCTATTATGCCTGCCCACACATTTATGGTGTATCTATATTGGAAGGCACTTGGCGAACGGCGTGCGGGTTTTTGTCGCTCCATAGTACAAAATTGCGAGAATTAAATATGCCGTTTGGTGTAAATGTCGCTTTGTCCGTCTATAAAATATGGTCGGGAAAAAAAGCATCTCGTCGACATTGCGCGCGGAAGCCTTACCGAGTAAATTATTGTTATAAAACAACAAATAGTTATACAAATAGGTACTTTAAAATGAAGACAATAATTACCATCGCAAAAATAAATTTGTTGTTCTTCGTCTCCCGATAGAAGCTGCTGATCTCTCTGATAATAATACAAGTGCAGTCCGTTACGGCAGAGAGTACGATGTACCACATTTCGCGACAAATCAAGTTCTTGTGCAGCACGGCGCACACTGTTTCCGGGATTTTCTTCCAATTCTCTTAAAATTCTCTCTTCACCATTTACTTGAAATTGCCTAGGTGCACCAACTTGTCCTCGGAAATGTAGTAGTACACATCCAATTTGTCTAGTGCGGTGTACACATCTTAATATAACGTTATATGAAGGGTGTCGCTTACGTCCGGGAAATCGCTCCGCGTAAAGGGCAGCCGCTACACGAGCATTTCCTCCGGCTTCACCGTACAGAATAATCATATCTGTGTATTCTTCAGCACTAAATCCCATTTTATTTAAGCACGATATACACTAGTGTACACACGTTTGATGCTGCTGAACAACAGATAATGTAATGTAAAATAAAACAAAAGAGTAAAACAAACAAAAAAAAATTAATATTTATTTGTTCTCTATTAACTTCTTTTTTTTACTACATACTCTACTGCTCAACAACATCTAACATGCGTACATCAGTGTATAATGTGGCACAAATTATTTTTTATGCAATTTTTCGGAGGTGAGCGACATCCTTAATGTTATATTATGATACGTGCAACGTGCTAGAAAAATACGATGCGTAGAAATTGACACGCTCTTGCATGTATACATATTTGCATAAACAATAAAAATAGAAATTTAAGAGTTAAAAAGAATCCCGAGAAACAACGTGGGCTATGCAGCAAGGGCACTCGGTTTTTCGCAATACATGGCATTCTCTGCCATGTCTAATACTACACCTATATTATTATGACGAGTGCAGTAGCTTGTTCCAAAAAATGAAACAGAATGCATTTATTTTAATAAAGATAATTACATTCTTACCATTTAAGGTTTTTACTATTAACAAATTTTACATCGGCGAAAGACTTTCTCGCGCAGTGTCAACGGAATGCCTTTGATCACATCATGTGTGAACGAGGCGACTTTTACACCAAACAGTGTGTTTAATTCGCGCAATTTTTTATTCCTGAACAAAAAATATTTGTACACCGTTTGCCAGAGTGCATTCCAGTATAACGCTATTAATGTGTAGGCAAGATAATAAAGAACCAAATCGTAAGTAAAAAATGTGTGAATTAAATAATTTGTAATAATTATTTTTCTCGCTGTTTTGTCAAGTAATATTCTTTAGGATAGATCTCTATTTTTTTCCGCCACGTTTAAATGGAAAGCGATACACCACTTTTTTGAAAGTACGTTGGCCGTGTTGATAGAAAACGTGCCGTTAAGAATAAGACAATAGCTGATATTTCGGGCGGGTTCCGTTTGACCACAGTACGATTCGACACCGCTCGATTCGACACAGATTTATTCGACACCAAATTATTCGACACCGTACGAT
>NW_018023290.1:0-1441 GCF_002006095.1 Pseudomyrmex gracilis | reverse complement strand
GGTGTCGAATCGTACTGTGGTCAATAGAGTGTCACCCGATATTTCAGTATGACGAAGCAGTAGCACACTTTTCGAATCAACCACGCGATGTACACTGTTTGCATTAAATACTGAGAGCGGACTAGATCTGTTGGGGATACCATTATAGAACAATGCGCCACGCTATCTACTGCAAGGTGGTGTGGAAATGATAGCACTACTTTGTGTTTCAGCAAGATAATTAAAATACACTTTTGGAAATACACACATTATGTACATACTTTATCATTTAAATGTGTAAAAAAAAAACAAGTAAGAAAATCATCGTTGCATAAATCATCAGTGTATATTTATAATATTTGCAAGGGTAAGTACCTTCTAATTTTTCTCTATGATGAGATTTTTTTGATAAGTAAAATAAATAAATAAATAGTATTGTTACGTCCTGGAGACTCCACCTTTTTCTTGCAACGCGACGCGCCAACGCATAACAAATTTCTCTTTTTGTAAATAACGAAAAGCAATACATAACTCGAACGGGTCTTCTATCGTTTGGAAACTTAGACTCCAGACGATAGGAGAGCAAACGGAAATTCCACCGGGGCCCGAAAAAATAAACCGCACCTAGTAATAACCCGAAATTTTAAACTTATTGTTTAAACATCCTAAACACGGATATCTCCGGGCCAGGAAGAACACCGCTCATAAAAATTAGACCAGCCGGAGCAAATAGAATTCCGGCGCCACGAGCAATTTTATTATAAACAAATAGCAAAGGGTCTAGGTGACGTGATCGAAAACCAACACTCTCCCTTTTTCTTTTTCCGGAAAATCGGACGACCGAGCCGAGAGATCGTCGCCGATTGGCGATCTCGGAAGTCGCCCGACCGACTAATTAACAAATGGGAACTAGCGAAGCTCGACAATTGAGTGAATGCAGAATATGAGATCCAAGAGTGAACTACTGCGCCGCGACAGCCTAGAACCTTTTATTAATCAACATCACTGGTCCGCAGTAAGTAGTAAGTCCACCCACAAATTTTAATCGGAGGTTCCACTTTGGAGGTTTAACTTTATTATTAGAAATCAAAAAAGTATCCACAGCTCCAAATATCCAAGATAAATGTAAATACAAAAGTGAAGGCCAATCGGAGCAAAACACAGGTGTATGTGTGTTGAAATCCAAAGTTTATTACAAATTTTGTACAAACGTTTCGACCGGGGATTCGGTCCTTATCAATGTAAATCTAATAAGCACAAATGACAATATTTTAACAAAATTGACAATATTTTAAAAAAATTAAAAAATTAAAAAAATACAATAATTTGATGTAGTAACTGTGTTAAATACGTACAAATTGCTGAGTGTAATGTTAATTGAGTTATAACCACATATTTAAACGAACATAAAATTAAAAATTAAAAATATGTCAATATTAAAATTCGTCAAACCATGACTGAA
>NW_018023289.1:12309-13697 GCF_002006095.1 Pseudomyrmex gracilis | reverse complement strand
AAATAAAATATTTTATATTAAAAATAAAATACATTTTTTAATAAATACTAGTTTGAGTTTAGAATTTTAATTTAATGTATTACGTGTTGTGCGTGCACTTGGCGCACTTTTTTACCTTTTTTTAAAATTTGTATAACATCCAGTATTCAAATAAATATTAACGATTATAATCCAGCTATTCTTACTGCCTGGGAAGGAAATATGGATATCCAATTTGTTGGTGAGAAATCCACATTGTTAACTTGGTATATTACTACATATGTCTCCAAACCAGAGAAAAGTAACATAGATACATTTGAAAAAATGAATTCAACAAAATCTTTAAGAAGTTGATAGAAAGAGAGAGAGAGAGCGGGAGATCGAGAGCGAAAGATCGAGAGAGCCTGAGAGCGAAAGATCGAAAGAGCGTGAGATCGAAAAAGCAAGAGAACGAAAGAGTGAGAGAGAGAGAAAGCGTGTGTGTGTGTGTGTCCAGAGAGCGAGAGAGCGAGAGATTGAGAGAGCAAAGAGAGAGAAAGAATGCGAAAGAGAGAGAGAGTGTGTGTAAGCGAGAAAGCGAGAATGCGAGAGAGCGAGAGAGCAAAGGATCAAGAGTGCGTGAGAGTGAGAGAAAGAGAGAAAGAGAAAGAGAGAGAAAGCGAAAGATCGAAAGAGCGTGAAAGCAAAAGAGAGAGAGAGAAAGAGGAGAGAGAGAAAAATAGTGCAAAAGATCAAGAGAGCAAAAGAACGAGAGTGCGTGAGAGAGAGAGAGAGAGAGCGGGAGATCGAGAGCGAAAGATCGAGAGAGCCTGAGAGCGAAAGATCAAAAGAGCGTGAGAGCAAGAGAGCGAAAGAGAGAGAGAGAGAGAGAGAGCGAGAGATTGAGAGAGCAAAGAGAGAAAGAATGCAAGAGAGAGAGAGAGAGTGTGTGTGAGCGAGAAAGCGAGAAAGCGAGAAAGCAAGGAATCGAGAGAGCGAGAGAGCACAGGATCAAGAGTGCGTGAGTGCGAGAGAGCGAGAGAGAGAGATTGATTGATTAATTGATCTTTATGTAGCTTTCTCAGCTATTTTAAATACAGTTTTAACACACATTTGCTATAACATATGTTTTTAACATTCTTTTAAATGATTCGAGTCTTTCTTCACTTTTTATTTCCGCTGGTAAGACGTTGTACATTTTTATCCCCTCATAGAACATACTTTTTTGTGCGCTCTTTGTTTTTCTGAATTTTATTTTAATGTCTCCAATTTGCCTCGTTTCTCTTTCACTTTCTATTATTTCTAACCTATCTCGTAATGGTAACAAATTTTTTAAGATCTTAAAAATAAATATACAAACATTATAATATAACCGTTGTTTTATAGACATAAATTGCAGTGCATCCCGCATACATTCTACTTTGGTATAC
>NW_018023289.1:10734-12078 GCF_002006095.1 Pseudomyrmex gracilis | reverse complement strand
AATTATACCTAAATACTTCATTGTTTCTACACGCTCTATCCCAATACCGTCCAGGCATTTTAATGTAATATTACCTCTCAATTCTTTTCGTATACTTCTAACTATCATAAATTTCGTTTTTCCCGCATTCATTTTTAGCTTGTTTATATTTATCCATTGCTCGACTACATTAAATGCTGTATTCATTTTACTCTCTAAATCCATACTACTTTCTCCACTCACGTATATTAAGGTGTCATCAGCGAACATTTTTATACTACATTCTTCTGGACAGATTTTAAGTATATCATTTATATATACTATAAATAACAAAGGTCCCAATACTGATCCCTGTGGTACTCCATATTCTGTTGTTAGCAATCCAGACCACTTATGATTAAATCGCACTTGCTGTTTCCTATTGCTTAGATACGATTTAAGCAATTCTAAAACGACTCCTCTAATTCCATATTGATACAATTTCCCTAATAATCTTTCTCTATCTATTGTCTGAAACGCTCTTTTAAGGTCCATGAAAATTACTCCCACTATTTGCCCCTCACTTACTACTAGTTTCCACTTGTCAATGACAGTTTGAATCGCTGTTTCGCACGAATACTGTTTTCTGAAACCCGACTGATGCTCTGTAATAATAGCATTACTTTTTAGATACATTTCAAGTTGTTCTTTTACTACTAATTCTAACACTTTCTCAAATACTGGTAATATATTAATAGGTCTGTATTCACTCGCTTTTCTCGCTTTATCTATTTTTGGTATCGGCACTATTGTCGAAGTTTTCCATCCTTCCGGACAGCAACCAACTCTCAAAGAACTATTTATTACATTTGCAAACTCTTCTTTTATTACGCAGAAAGCTGCTTTTAATACATCACTAGTTATGCCCTCATCCGTACCTTTCTTTTTTGGTAAACTCATAACAATTTTTTCTAACTTGTCTACTCCTATCATCTCGAAATTTTCCATATTTCCTTTGTTCTCGATAACTTAAATAACTTTTTTACTTGTACCGTTGAACCTATCTACATTTATAGATTGAACTACATTATTAATACTTTTTACATAGTATAAATTAAACTTATCGGCTACACTCGGCTCATCCATATTATCTAAGATTTCAAAATCTATACTTTCTACTATCTTTGTTCCTACTGGCTCACCTTTAAGTATTTTTTTTAAGGTTTTCCACATAGTTGTAGAGTTTTCCTTGTTGAGATCTATCATATTTTCATAATACTCTCTTTTTTTATCTCTAATTAATTTTACAACTGTATTCCTTTCAGTTTTAAACTGCAACCAATTTTGCTCACTATTTTCATAAATCGCTTTCTTGTATGCTTTATC
>NW_018023289.1:1422-10354 GCF_002006095.1 Pseudomyrmex gracilis | reverse complement strand
CTCAACATTGTCGTTTGCAGCTTCTTCGCATAAAAGGAATCTAACATAAGATCTATATTAAAGTCACCAATTACTATACATTCTTTTTTTATTGTTAACTCCTCTACTATATCTTCCAGAAATCTCATAAAGTCACCATGCGACGCGCTTGGTGAGTGATATACTACCATAATCACCTTTTTACACAATTTTTCTATTACTTCTACCGCTACACACCAACAGTTCAACTTTAAGGTTTTTGCTAATACTATTTCATATTTAACATCGTCCCTTATATATAAAACAACTCCTCCCGTATTTCTGTTCTCAGTATTACACCTAACTATACTATAATTCTGAACGCTCACTTCACTATCATCAATCTCCTCAGTCAATCTAGTTTCCGACAGTGCTAAGAATGCAGGATTTATTTTTTTCAAAATCTGTTGCTGTATCTCATCTTTATGCGCCGTTAGACTTTGCGCATTTGTATATAGTATTAGCTCCATATTTTCCTGTAGTTGCTATTTTACAAAATACAGAATGTGTGATATCTCGAAAAACTTACCTTTTCAAAAAAAGGTAAAAAAGGCGCCAAGTGCACGCACTACACGTATTGTATTTAAATAAACTTAGCTTAAAAATCTTAACGCAAACTGTTCTTCATTATTTTTTTAGTTAAACAAAAAAACTTTATTTTTATACTATAAAAATGTCTTTTTCTACAAAACTTGATTCACAAAACAGTAATATCAAAAAGTAGCATCTAGTAAACTGTTGTATATTATTAATAATGTATATACAAAAACTACAAATGTTTATATTCTTTTTTTAGAGAAACTAAATAAACTTAAAATATAAAGTGTGTGATACTCTAAAGAACAAAATATAAAGTGTGTGATACTCTAAAAACTTACTTTTTTAAAAAAAGGTCAAAACAGGCGCCAAGTACACGCACAACACGTATTGTATTTAAATTAAATTATTTTTTTATTTATACTCCAAAAACTTTTTTCTCTATAAAACCTGTTTTACAACATTTATATACTACAAAACATTCTTTCTTTAAAAACCCGTTTTAAAAAAAAAGTGACATCACAAAGTAGCACCAAGTAAATTTTGTANGTTACTTTTGTACATTATTATCCTAATCTAAGTATACATAACTATATTGTTAAGTTTTCGTTACGGAAACAATTTTGAAAGAAAGAATTGTCTGGGCCTATTAAATTAACAAAAGGATTTGTAGTGAAATTAACAAGTATACCCAGCAAAACTTTACTTTCCGTGATAAACAAAAAAAAAAGAAAAAAAATTTTGTCAAAATAAAAAATATTTAATGCAAACCAACTTGGCGCGGCTGCACCAAAAATTTATCTACAGACAGACATATTTTACATGTGCACATGTAAGTAGCAGACAGCCGTGCATATAAGAATTTCAGTTCATTATATTTTATTATATACTACAACAAATTTTTAAAAACTAAAAATTATATTCTACAAAAAATTTTTAAAAACTAAAAATATTTAATGTTAAAAAACTTTGCGCGGTTGCACCAAAGGCCGAGAGACAAACATGATCTACATGCGCGTGCAATTTATTTACAAACTGCAGATAGACATGTTCTATGCGCGCGCGCAAGTTTTATATAATATGTTGGTTAAATGGGAAGTACTAAGAAAATATTTTGAATATAATAGAATTATAATTCTTATTGACAATAATTAATTGATTGTACATGTGTTCTCTTCATTTATTGATTTTATAGAAAACTAATAAATACTCTGTATAAAAGGAATGCTTTGAAAAAGAAACTTTTATGTTTATTTAAAGAAAACAGTATTGAGTACTTATTATGTCAGACTTACGCTTGTGTTTGATGTACACATTTCAGTTCACTATTTGAGGTGCAGCCGCGGCAAGTTTTTTAACATTAAATATTTTTAGTTTTTAAAAATTTTTTGTAGAATATAATTTTTAGTTTTTAAAAATTTGTTGTAGTATATAATAAAATATAATGAACTGAAATTCTTATATGCACGGGTGTCTGATACTTACATGTGCACATGTAAAATATGTCTGTCTGTAAATAAATTTTTGGTGCAGCCGCGCCAAGTTGTTTTGCATTAAATGTTTTTTATTTTAAAAAAAATTTTTTTCTTTTTTTTGTTTATTACGAAAAGTATAGTTTTGCTGGCTCTACTTGTTAGTTTCACTACAAATCCTTTTGTTAAGTTAAAAGGCCCAGACAATTCTTTCTTTCAAAATTGTTTCCGTAACGAAAACTTAACAAAATAGTTATGTATACTTAGATTAGGATAATAATGTTCAAAAGTAATGTACAAAATTTACTTGGTGCTACTTTGTGATATCACTTTTTTTTAAAACGGGTTTTTAAAGAAAGAATGTCTTGTAGTATATAAATGTTGTAAAACAGGTTTTATAGAGAAAGAAGTTTTTGGAGTATAAATAAAAAAATAATTTAATTTAAATACAATACGTGTTGTGCGTGTACTTGGCGCCTGTTTTTACCTTTTTTTAAAAAAGTAAGTTTTTAGAGTATCACACACTTTATATTTTGTTCCTTAGAGTATCACACACTTTATATTTTAAGTTTTTTTAAATTTCTCTAAAAAAAAATATAAACATTTGTAGTTTTTGTATAAGAGTATATTTTGTGCTACTTTTTGATATCATCCTTTTTGTAAATTTGTTTGTAAAGAAACAATTTTTTGTAGTATCATATTTTCTATTGTTTTATATTGTTTCTCAATAATGTAATAATATACAACAGTTTACTTGATGCTACTTCTTGATATCACTGGTTTGTGAATCAGGTTTTGTAGAAAAAGACATTTTTATAATATAAAAATAACTTATTCTTGTTTAACTAAAAAAAAAGAAGAACAGTTTGCGTTAAGATTTTTAAGCTAAATTAATTTAAATACAACTGTGAGATGTTAGAAAGTGTACATTCAACAGGTTTGCCTACATGTTTATTATGCCATAGGATTGTGAAATAACAGACATTTGTACTTCTCAAATATATACAAATTTGAATGGTACATACACTTTTGAAACAGAAATTGTAATGTACAACGTTTGTACCTTCCAAATAGGTGAGAATTTGAACGGTACAAACTGTGAGATGTCAAAAAGTGTACAATCAACCGGCCTGCCTACATGTTTATTATGCCATAGAATAGTGCAATGACAGACGTTTTACTACTTAATTAGATACGAATTTGAATGGTACACACATTGTTGAAACAGAAATTGTAATGAAACAACGTTTGTACCTTCCAAATAGGTACGAATTTGAAAGGTACAAACTGTGAGATGTCAGAAAGCGTACATTCAACAGGTTTGCTTACATGTTTATTATGCCATAGGATAGTGAAATGACAGACATTTGTACTTTTTAAATATATACAAAGTTGAATGGTACATACACTGTTGAAACAGAAATTGTAAGGTACACCGTTTGTACCTTCCACATAGGTATGAATTTGAAAAGTACAAACTGTGAGATGTTAGAAAGTGTACTTTCAACTGGCTTGCCTACATGTGTCTTATGCCATAGTATTGTGAAATGACAGACGTGTGTACTTCTTAAATATGTACGAATTTGAATGGTGCATTGTTGAAACAGAAATTGTAATGTAGAATGTTTGTACCATATAAATAGGTATGAATTTGAAAAGTACAAACTGTGAGATGTCAGAAAGTGTACATTTAACAGGTTTGCCTATATGTTTATTATGCCATAGGATTGTGAAATGACAGACATTTGTAGTTCTTAAATATATACAAATTTTAATGGTACATACACTGTTGATACAAAAATTGTAATGTACAATGGTGGTACCTTCCAAATAGGTATGAATTTGAACGGTACAAACTGTGAGATGTCAGAAAGTTTACATTCAAGAAGTCTGCCTTCATGTTTATTATGCCATAGGATAGTGAAATGACATACGCTTGTACTTCTCAAATATATACGAAATTAAATGGTACATACACTGTTGAAACAGAAATTGTAATGTACAATGTTTGTACTTTCCAAATAAATATAAATTTGAAATGTATAAACTGTGAGATGTCAGAAAGTGTGCAATCAACAGGTTTGCCTACATGTTTATTATGCCATAGGATATTGAAATGACAGACGTTTGTACTACTTAAATATATACGAATTTGAATGGTACATACATTGTTGAAACTGAAATTGTAATGTAGAACGTTTGTACCTTCCAAATAGGTATGATTTTGAAAGGTACATACACACTTGCGACCGTAAAACATTCTCTTACATTGCTTACATCTACTTCTTCTGTTTTGCACGGAGGCACACCGCGACAACGCGGACATTTATGCGAGCATCGATGAACTCTTCGTTCGGGGCGACAAGGCAGGTTGCAAGGAATGCAGTATTCCTTGCTCCCGCCGCCGCACTTAAATTTAATATCGGGCAATAGTGACGAGAACCCTCGCAATAAAGAATATTTAAGCGTAGCAAGGATTCGCGTCCGAGAGAGGCGAGCAACGCACCACCGTCGTACAACGGTTTTTCGCCTTTCGCAAAAGTAGACGAGGCGTAAACAATTATAGCTAACCCCTCCCCGGCAAGGTATCGTTGAAATCGCTCAATTTCTTCAATACCACAGCCCGCCTCCGGAATTGTGACGCCTGCTCTCTCCACCAACTCCTGTGCCCATTGGCGTTGTAAGGAGGAGTTCGAACGTCTCATTGCATTCCAACGCTCATGTAGCTTGCCCGTTCGGGTGTTACCTCGTTTGAGGTATACCCGTGCGGCAACAAGTGAGCGAGGGAAACAGAGGTTGTCGCTATTCGTTATTGAAAGAATCGAGCGTTTCTCGATTCCTTCCGCGCCCAAAGGACGGCCTCCTTTGCCCGACGGAGAGTGGACGGTGCATACGCGTATCGTAAACGACGTAGCGATGTCTATCCCTNCGTTACTTTGCGTAACCGAACTCACGAGAGACCAAATATTCTCGTGAGTCAAGTCACNCGCAGGACGAAAAGAAAGACCCGCTGCACCGTTGGTCAAAGTCGGGGAGTCGAACCACACCCCAACGTAATCATTCGGCTNCGATAAATTTGTCGCGTATCTGTGAATTTCGCGAAATGCACCATCCACCCATTCTACTATTTCAGCATCAGGTTGAATTTCGCGGATCTCAAATGTCGCCTCTCTCCCTAGTACCCCGAAGTTCTTAAATCTACGCGCGTTCTCCGTCCGTAATACAATAAATGTATAATTATTATTATTTTCACCGATCTGTTTGCTTCTTTCGTCATCGGCAGCACTGTCGGCGGTGGCGGGAATAGCACTGCTGCCGGTGTAACGCTTGGCGGTGATGTCGTCGCTGTTGCTTCTCTCGGCGGCGCTGTCGGGGGTGGCGGGAGTAGCACTGCTGCTGCCGTTGTCGTCGCTGCGCTCGTTGTTGGTGCCGTCTTGTTTACCACTACTATTTTCTTGCGCAACATTTACAATTCCGCCCCCGTATTGCACTGTAAATACAAAAGCTTAATACAAAAATTCTCAATATATTAACAAGCGATTATCAAACAACAGTAAACAAACCAAATATTGATACATTAGACAGATGCTTCAATTACATTTGATTAAATCCATATACTCGTACATAGAAATCGCCACTAGTGACAACAAGAATTACATAAAAATAGTGACAAAAAGGGCACGTTTTGCTTTGGCGGTGAAGTCGCTCATTAACTGTCCGACGACGACGACCATTTCTTAAATCTTATAAAACCTAATTTTTCAGGATTTTGGACTTTGGAGCGAGATAAATCCGTTGGGAAGGCACGGACAAAGAAACTTGCGAAATACTTTTTTTCGTGCCTCGATCTCAACTTTCAATCGAGTCTAGGCCGAACTCGATCGGTTTAGCCGTTGTTGAGATCGGAAAATCTCGAAAAGACTTTCGGCTAAATTTCGCGTATAAGAGGCACGGGGTACATTGCGCAGCGCGCGCGCACTTTGTTTGCGCATATACTTGGCGCGAGGCACTACCGTGCTTCTTGAAAAAATATAATTTAAAAGTACATTTACAAGTATCAGTAGAATATAATATTTACATTTTTTATAGTAAGAGTAATTTAAAGTCTTGGAGCATACAATTAGTGATAATATTAAATCATTTCAATTTGCGTTATATTTTTTATTAATGATAAGTATGAGTTAAGAGTGTTAATTTACACTTTTTATAATATTAAAAAACATTATATATACATATATATTAAATGTTCAATATTCTAAAATCTTTTAAATGTTTTTTATGACAGGTAACTGATATAAATAATTAATAAATTATATGCATCTCGAAGTATTTTGTTATTAATAATATTATGTATTTTTTCCAATACTATGAATCTTGATAAAGTTTTTTACGTTGTAATACGCGCGCAAAGCACGCAACTTAATCGTGCCTCGTGTTTTGCCTTACAGCCGGTTTGGTGNAAAGGAGACGGAACATATCATGCTACACTATTTCACGAGCGCATACAGGCAGCGGCGGTTCTCGCTTGTGTGCGTACCATGATGCGTACCACCGAGTTGGTGGGGCTACGCACATAATCGAAAAAGGGTGGCGAGGCAGCGGGAGAGGGTGGCAAGGCAGCGGAAGAGGATGGCGAGGTAAAAGAGGCAGAGGAACAGACTCTTATAATAGAGGAGGGCTACACGCTAATGTTATAAATATAAGCAACTACGGTTAAGTAATTTGTTAATTATAATTTGTTGAAAGAATTATATAAAGTATGAGAAAAACTTCAAGTGCCTCGATGGCCGAATAGGAAAGGCGACGGCACGGAAAACCGGAGATTCCAGGTTCGACTCCTGGCCGAAGAGGTTTTTTTGCAATATAAATTTAATTTCAATTAGGAGGGTATTTGGGATTTCTCATATACGAGATGCAAGTATAGCATCCAATATGAATTTTAGAATTGTTATTTCAATTTGAATGTCACGTGTAAAAATTTCCATGTGAACACGTATATATGGATATATATATACACGTATAATTTCCGCACAACACCTAGCGAATGGCTCTCATGACCAAATATACATTTATTAATTATAAAGTATATTTTAAAAAGGTAGAAAAAACTCACTTATATAGACATTTGGTACTTACAATTTTTTTTATTTATAATTTAAAAATACTATATNTTTATGTACAAACTGCACCAAAAGTTTTTAAATTCTCATAGAATATATGAAGTAAACAGAGAAATAATATAAATTATAACATAGTTAAGAGAAAGGATTTAATAAATAATGTTCAAACAACAAACTTTCTATCATCTATTTATATTCACTTTGTGTACGAACATTATTTATTAAATACTTTCTCTTGACTATGTTATAATTTATATTATTTCTCTGTTTACTTCATATATTCTATCAGAATATAAAAACTTTTGGTGCAGTTTGTACATAANAATATAATATTTTTAAATTATAAATAAAAAAAATTGTAAGTACCAAATGTCTATATAAGTGAGTTTCTTCTACCTTTTCAAGAGGCACGGTAGTGCCTCGCGTCAAGGATATGCGCAAACAACGTCCGCGCGCGCTGCGCAAGGTACCCCGTGCCTCTTATACGCGAAATTTAGCCGAGAGCCTTTTCGAGATTTTCCGATCTCAACAACGGCTANACCGATCGAGTTCGNNNTAGACTCNATNNAAAGTTGANATCGAGGCACGAAAAAAAGTATTTCGCAATTTTTTTNNTCCGTGCCTTCCCAACGGATTTATCTCGCTCCAAAGTCCAAAATCCCGAAAAATTAGGTTTTATAAGATTTAAGAAATGGTCGTCGTCGTCGGACAGTTAATGCTCGACTTCACCGCCAGAGCAAAACGTGTCCTTTCTCTTCTCACTATTTCTATGTAATTCTTGTCGTCACTAGTGGCGATTTCTATGTATGCATACGTTCAAAATAAGAAGAAAATTTTTTATACTGTACAATAACACGTAATAAGGAAATACGTGTGATATGAAGTACAAATTTTTAGTATTGGCATTAGTACTGACAGTGAATAATATCGAAACGCGGCCAAAAATCGAGTCGCCCAGCATTGAGAGCACTGAGGTGATGGAGGGTAGGCGCGTTTCGGCTACGGAACAGTGCAGACATATTATAGATAAATACGTGATATGCGTAACTCGGAACCACGAAGGAAGAATAAGGAGATTTAACTAGATAGTACATAGAGAAAAAAAGTGGTCAGTAAAAATGTTCCGTGTAGGAAGAGGTTTGCTAAATAGCATAACTTGCAACATTTTGTCGCCATTTTAAGTCTGTTCTTTTTAGTTAAAGTTGCTGTGCAATATTCATATAGTGCAATCACGTCCAGTATATTGGTTGCGTTCGAAGAGCGTGCTATCTGTGCTATTGTAATTCTATCTGTTTTACATCTAATGAGAGGTAACAATAGAAGAATACAATATTGCAGATAGCGTGCTCCCCGCAAAAGTAAGTATAATTTAATTACATTTTGTAATTATGTATAATGTTATAGAATTTTGCAGAAAATTAGAATTTGCTGAAGTATAAATTTTTTATTTTTATAACCTAAAATTGTTTGTCGATTAATTATTACTATTTAGCTAAGAGCAATATTTATTTTGCTCTAAATAATCAGAATATATTTTTACAATGTGTTCAAATATTAATATAAATAATTTTTAGCGATATATTACTATTTTCATTGTTTTTTATTTATAAGATAAGTTTCAATTTTAATATCTTATTTTTTGTTATAATATTGTTGCGAGATGCGGCGCGTGTCGTCCACGTGGTATAAGATGTTCGTCGAACGATCGATCGATATAGAGGCATTTGTTCGGGTAGCAACGGGGTTTGTTGACAGCGAGGTTCAAGGGAGAAGAATCGCGACCGC
>NW_018023289.1:0-1148 GCF_002006095.1 Pseudomyrmex gracilis | reverse complement strand
TGAGAGATCGAGTTTGAGAGATCAGCGGAATGGCTCTGGTGCATTCGCCGCGGAGAACGCGCAGTCAAGTTGCGGCGAGAGCGGCAGAGACGTCGGCGGCGCCGGAGACGGCGACAGCAATGTCCGAGAGCGAGACACTGCGTGCGGTCCTGCGGGAGTTAGAGCAGCTGCGGGAGGAGCGTCGACAAGAAATGGATTCGTTCCGGCAGAAGGAGCGGGAATTTAGTGATTTCGTGCGCCGAAAGGAGGANGATATCCGTCGCTTGGAGGAGCAGTTTCGCCGCGGTGCATCAGGCGAGTCACTTCCAAATCATTCTTCTGTACGGGCGGGGGAATTGACGGGAATAAAAATTAAGCCGGACGTGTTTGACGGGGGTGTTCCGTGGCGCGAGTTCTTCGCGCAGTTCGAGTTGGTCGCGCGTGCGAACGGGTGGAGCGATGCGGTAAAAGCGACAGTTTTGGCCACTAATCTGAGGGGAAAGGCGCGCTCAGTTTTAGAGGGGCTAGAAGAGGGGTTCAGCTTTGAGGATATCCGCTCTAAGTTGGAATCGCGGTTCGGGGACCGAGAACTTTTCCAAAGTTGTTACGCGCAATTTACTAATCGTAAGCAGAGGGGCGGAGAGGATTTTGCGACGCTCGGCGCGGATATAGAGCGTCTGGCGCGTCTCGCGTATCCGGAGGGTACGCATGAAATTCGCGAGAGAATCGCTTGCGCACAGTTTATTGCCGCCCTCTCGGATAGATTTGTGAAGCGTGCGTTGCAAATGGAGAACGTAACTTTGCTGAGGGCTGCCGTCGAGCGCGCGAAGGCGGTGAAAGCTGTTCAGGAGAATAGTTTTGGGGCGAGCAGGGAGACGCCGAATAATTTTAAAAAAAACGGCGAGCGGAGGTCGGAGAACGGAACGAAGAAGGGGCAAGAGCAGAGGGGGGATAGTGGATGGAAGGAAAGAGAGTGCTGGAAGTGCGGGAAGAAGGGGCACTTCCGTTATGAGTGTCCGGCTAATTTGTCGGAAAACAAAGCTTAGTCGAGCTTCCAGGGGTAGGTTCGGCTATGGGGTGGAACACCCCGGAAAGGGTATTGTTGGTTAAACAAATTAATAATAAGAAAAATAATTTGTTTGTTTTTTCTGGTTTTTTGAATGGTAAAT
>NW_018023288.1:0-13447 GCF_002006095.1 Pseudomyrmex gracilis | reverse complement strand
ATGCATGTTATTATTTATATTGTTTTTCTTTATGTATGAAAGCGCAGTGTTTATTGCCAAAGTGCTTCATAAAAAATAAATGTTTTGTTATAATAAGTTTAAATAAATGATACAAAAATAATTACATTTTATGGGTTTTGTGTTTCTTTCATACTCTTAAAAATCACGGTAGTTAGTAGTATAACATAGTTAAAAGAAAAAAATTTATTATTGTTTATTATAATAACAGGAAAAATTTTCTGGCCATTTGAAGCAAACAACACAGGTGAAAATGTGTGTGTGATAGTAACGTTACTTTATTCAAAGCACGTAATGTATAATATAATATAAAACGTTTTCTGCNTTTGATTAGGCCTTTATCAATATATATATAATAATGTTGTTCTTGACATAAACTTAATCGAGTCACATGATTACAATTTGGTGATACTAAAGTAACTAAGAGTCTCTCTTACTCTCTTACTCTCTTACTTACGCGGGCGGTACGTTACGATAATCACGGCACACACGCACAACGATCACGACCACTTAACTAAAAAAAAGAGAACAAAAGAAAACACACAACGCGAAAAGGCTACTTGGCGTTGTATCGCCACCCCAGGGCTTGACGATTAGTCGCGAAACTATGTAGATCATGCACTTAACCTACAAACTACTGCCACAAAGCTCCGTGAAGCCCGATTCTGGCCGCTGTCGAATAATCGTTAGTACGGCCAAAGACACGTCCTTGCCGTCGTAAACAAGACGCGAAATACAAATGACCAGCCTCGACACGAGGCCTGTGCAACGCGGATTCGTGGCTACCAATAATAAAACGGGCACCTCACCGTCGGTCGTAGTTCTCCGGCATACTGCGGTCTCCTCCGTCCAGGATGACACTCCAAGAGCTTGTTTACTTAGTCGGGGTCACCTTCACGACTTGAATCACTGCACCCCGAGTACAAAAATCGCAGCACGGCAGACTTGTGCGACACAAGAGTAACTCGTACGCACGGAAGCCCAAGAAATACGTGTGTGTCCGGCACGGCTGATTGCGACCAAAAGCACAAGGATTTCGTTCAATAAGCAGTCGATACCTCGGGCAGTGCTGAGGTCGCGTGGAGTAGGTCGCGTGGGCCAATCAGGCCGCAGAATTGGCAGCGCGGCTCGCAAGCTCGCTCGCACGCGGCAAGATCAGCAGGCCGCGAAATTCAAACGCTCGCAGTATCGATTACGCTATAATGCAGCAGCGCAAGCAAAAATAGAAGGCAGCGGGTCGGGATGGCAACCCGTGAGATGCAGCAATGATATAAGCAGCGTGTTCTCAAAACCACACAGCAGGATTGCTGGAACACATTGCATCTCGGCGGAGGCCGGCTCGTCATTGGTCCGTTCCGCCGTTCCGCCCGTTCTGCTAGGCTAGCTCGCTGGCCGTCGTGCAATCGTAGAAAGCATCTATGTTCCACTGTGGCTTTTGCATGCAGTCACCTACCCTTGCTCTCAGCGTGACCTCGAGGCGAGACTTCGCGTCTCCGTTCCTTTCTCCCTCTCTCGTTCGGGCACAGCATGCTGTCCTTGGCGAAAGGTCCTACGATAATCCTCAGGACGGTGAGGATCATCGTAGAACCTTTCGCAAAATTACATACAAGAAAAAATAAAAAATAAAACGCCATTCTAAGCAGACGCATGCAAGTTCTGGAGGATCTTGGCGCTCATTTTTCAGCTCGTTTTCTCGGGCTCCCGCAAAAATTTTTAACTTTTGTGACAAGGATAGAGCGGCGCGAATACCACGTCATAATATATTCATATATACACGGTGGGCCATTTTAATCTCAACAGCCATATATCTCGATTTTTATGCATGCTCTGGAAAAATGGTTCAGACAAAAGTTGCTCGGAATAATAGGGGCCAACTATCTGTGCAATCAGACTTGACCTTGACAATAAATGTCAAGGTTATTTCAAGGTCAGAACGTTTTTTTCTTATGGGAACCCATATTTTTAAAACCGGATTTGAAAAGAGCGGAAAATTTTACGTCCAGATACGTATCTAAATTCAACATTAACGTGACCTTCATAGGTCAAATAAATCCCTAAAAACCAACCCTGCTAAACCACAAGTAGGCTAACCCAATAGTTAGGTTGTGACCGGCCCGTTTGACTTTCCGACGCGCGGAGATCACGGTCGCCACTTATTTTTTCAGGAAAAAACAAGAAAACCCGTTATTTACAGTTTCACGCTGACCCGACTCATCGTACGACGTCACAGAATATCCTCTGTCCCCGGATCTCAGACGATAACGGTGACGACGGATCCCTGATTAGTCCTTTGTTCCTTCAACGTTCAGGTGGTGTAAATTAATCAAACACTGAGTTTATGGATTACAAACTATAAAGTTTTATTAACACTTGTCGTAACAACAGTTTTCTTATGTTACAACTTATACGTAGAACGCGTGTTTTACAACCGATCTCGGTATCGCAATATCTCTGAGTGGACTCGTTTTCAACCACGCTGCTTGCTTGGTGAGCGCTCGATTCCAACTAACTCTCCGCGCGACCGGCTCAGCCGAGACACCGCGTCATCCCCTCCTTGCGCTCACGCATGCGCACAAAATAGAATTTTCTAAAAGTTACAGATTTTGGCCGAAAACGTTTATTCGACCCCAAATAAACGCTCTGGCTTACTTTCACCAACAATTAGATTTTTTTTTTACCGAAACTAAGTACCTTGACCAAACACGCAAAATTTCAAATGTTAATAATTTTGACCAAAACCGTCGAGTTTATCTTAGAAAATTCTATTCTCAACTTAACTTCAACAATTACACCTTTCCCGATGTAAACACCTCAATTGTTGCTTAAACTTAACAAGGCACTTATTCTAATACAGACCTGCATACCGACGCAGTTTCGCTGACAATTATATCTTCACCCCAGGGTTAGGGTCTAGCTTGACAACCCGAGGTAAGTAGCTAGTATCCCAGTTGTGGGCCAAACTTGGTGTAGCGCTTTTTTACCCGAAAACCATTGCACGCACGCCTTATTTCGAACAATAAAAATTTTGACCGATGTTTGCAATTGTGGCTGAAATTTTGCAACTCCCCTTTTCTACCGAAGCTCTCTTTACCTGCCAAGTTTCGCCAACAATTAACTTTCTGTGACTACCTAACACCCTGGGTTCGCAGCCGGTTAGTATGGCCAAAACCCAATTGAGCGCGAAACTCGCACGATCACACAATCTGCACCAGATCTGTATGTACGCAAGATATCTGCAACAATTACATACGTTTACCTTTGGCTGAAACTTTTCAAGACGCTCAGACAGCCCAAGCAAGCGACACGCACCAGCCACCTTGAAAACTAACAATCTCAATTGTGGCTGAAATTTCGTTAACCGTTGTACCAACATAAACCTCGCTCACTGGTTAAGTATGGCCAACAATTCAAACCCACCTAATTATTTTTATTTTTTTTTGTTTTGTTTCAGGTAACCGCTGCCGGATCCCTAGGATGACGTGGACCCGTTCAAATAACGTGGGACAACCTGACGCAGGTAAGTAATCTTCCTAACCCTTTTTTACTAACTCAATTGTTTATGTTATTTTCAGGTTTGAGTTATCTTAGATAACTAACCTAGGTGACTAACCAGTTGACGCAGTATTACCCACATTTGGAAAGTTAGTCCCTAACTCGACCCGAGTCAGTAAATTTAACTTTCGCCAACTTCTGAATTGTTGCTCATACTTTCTATACATACTTCAAACTTACAAATAACTTAACCCCCAACGTTTCGGTGACAATTAAAATTGTGAGTTTTTTCTAGGTCTAAGTTAACACTGCGAAATGTCAGTTTGGCAAGTAACTCCTAATCCAATGGGATTACCTCAAAAAATAAAACGAAAATAAAAACAAAATAAAATTCTGCACTTCTGATTACAATTACTACGGGCCTTACACACCCCGAGCGCTTAAACAAAAAGAGTATAAAACAAAACTAACTGACTACGTGCAAACAACTTGCGTTTGCTCTAAAAAAACAAAAACTAACGTGTCCTTGGCTGATTGCCTTTTCTGCCATCGTCACCTTTTAACGGTTGACAACTCTCAACCTACAGACTTGGACCTTGTCCTTCTGTTGGTTCTGATTGCTTCCTGTCTCTGCTCCTGTACCTCACACGGAGATTCAACCTCAGTCGCCTGCGGTTTCAAGGTTAGGTTGTGACCGGGGTAAGGCTCATAATTGGTCAAGGACTTACCAGGATGATTATTAATCACGGTCGCCAGTCGCTGTTTGCCCTCAGCAACAAGGGTTGATGCCTCTCGTCCGTCTACGGGGTGGTTACTTCCCTCGGGATTCCTGAGAATAGGCAGGGATACGCACACATGCACTAGCACATGTAATAACAATTTGCACAGTTTGAACATAAACACAGTATGCTTTATTATGCACTGTTTCACAGTTTGCACAGTTATAACAATGTAATATTTAACGCTGGGATTAACTATCGCGTTAACAACGAGCCGTAGAAGCTTATTAATCGCACGAGCTAGGATCATACGTCCGTTCCGCACGAGCTTCCGAACGAGACTGTCGAGCTAAGATGGCGGGCGCTTCTTCTCGACCCTAAGGCCACTGCTCACACGGGCAAGTCACAATCGTACCTTTAGGTATGTTCGTAAACCTGTGCTAATCCAACAAAACTTTCGGGCGCGACATAAGCCAATATTTTATGACTATCGGGATCCTCACGAGTAGCTAAACAAGATTCCGCCCAATTTATTTGTTAAATAAACAAATAGATTGGACGTGCCGATTAAGGAGAAATTTCCTCACAGAACGTTTCCACAGAGTCTCGCGCTTCATGAGAAACCGAAATTTTTCCTTAATCTTAAAATTTATCAAAATTTCCAAAACTTTAAATAACATTTCATTTTAACATTTTAGGCTTCAATACTTTCAGGAGAGTTTTGTTTGCTACTCAGATCGTCTTAATCTTCAAACTCTTTTTCTTTTAACCAAACTGATCCATTATTGGCTTATCTTGCCTCCGTTACTAAACTTAGACACTAACACTAAATGACAGGTAATCAAACCTCTTAACTACCTCGCGGGTCGTAACTTAAAACAAACACAACTTATTGCTAGTCAACGATTGCAACAACGCCGCTAAAACAGAAAACAAAAGAACAAACCGAATAACAAATAAAAATACTCTTAAGCCTATCCTTTGGCTGTCCTCCTTCTTTTTACGTAACGCCTTTGGGTTAAGGATTATCTAGTTATGTATCTTCGCTTAAAACTAAACTATCACCTATAACAATACGTCCTACTGCACAGGAACGGGTTTTTTATTGTTACATCGATTAACTGAGAACAAGTTTACGACTAGTATCACATTGGTTGTACTACATTACTGCGCACTAGTTGAGTCTTAAAAACTAAAAGTTCAATGTTAACGCCGACCAACCCCTTTTTTTGTTTCAGGTGCTTGTTGGCTCTCCGACGTTGCTCAGTATTTCGCTTAACACGCGATTCGCCCAAAAATTGGCTTTTTTCCGGAGTTCTGCTCTTTCGTATTCAAACTAGGCGCTTAACACCGCTTCCCTGAGTAGCTCCGTACTTTCCTTTTCACGCGTGTCCAGATCCGCAGCTGGGGCTTCTGGCTCTGGTGACAAGGTTAGGTTAATCTAAAGACGAGCAGGCAACCCTACAACCACGTGATCGCTGTAATTTTACTCTTGCGGAACCTTACTTTTAGCACTACCCAGAAACAACGACGTGGACGTAGTAAGGACTGTTTCCTTTGGGGTGCTTGTTTAACGTGAGTCTCCTTGCCTCTCACGTAGGGGTGGTTGCTTAACATGAGTCCCCTTGCCTCTCACAATGGGGTCATTCATCCACGAATCAAATGTTCGAAGTTGCGTCCGTTTACTTGTAGGCATAAATTTAAACGTCTTTGGAAATAACCTAGAGTGTTGAGTAAAGTTTGTCTAGGAATGGCAGCGCAGGCCTGACGAATGCGTTCTTTCAAGTCCTCCTTAGTTGTGAGCCTTTGTTCATACACGACATTTTTCAAGTAGCCCCATAAATAAAAATTAGGGGATGTAAGGTCAAGCGAGACTAATGGCAGTTATGCCTATTCAATTTACCATCGCTACAAAACTTGGCCTCATCTGAAAAGAACACATAGTTGAAAAATTCTGCATCATTCTAAATCATATCTAATGCCCCATGGCAAAATTCGATTCGCATTTGAAAGTATGAATGGTGCTGGACCCCATTTTGCACGAATCGTAACAGAATTTTTGAACGCCCACTACACCGGAAGATTGATCGGACGAGGTGGTCCAGTTAACTGGCCTTCAGTCTCGCCTGACCTTACATCCCCTAATTTTTATTTATGGGGCTACTTGAAAAATGTCGTGTTTAAACAAAGGCCCACAACTAAGGAGAACTTGAAAGAACGCATTTGTCAGGCCTGCGCTGCCATTCCTAGACAAACTTTACTCGACACTCTAGGCCATTTCCAAAGACGTTTAAATTTATGCCTACAAGCAAACGGACGCAACTTCGAACATTTGATTCGTGGGTGAATGACCCCATCGTGAGAAGCAAGGGGACTCACGTTAAGCAAGCACCCCATCGTGAGAGGCAAGGGGACTCACGTTAAACAAGCACCCCAAAGAAAACAGTCCTTACTACGTCCACGTCGTTGTTTCTGGGTAATGCTAAAAGTAAGGTTCCGCAAGGGTAAAATTACAGCGATCACGTGATTGTAGGGTTGCCTGCTCGTCTTTAGATTAACCTAACCTAACCTTGTCACCAGAGCCAGAAGGTCAGCCAAAAGTCGGGACGCTGGTGAGTTTGGAGGGATCTCCAGAGTCACTAAGGGAAGCGTTACTAAGGGCCCAGGCCGACTATGAAAAAGCGGAACTCCGGAAGGAGGCTAGCTATTGGGCGGAACGCGTCCTAAGAGAAGTCGTGAAGGGGGGCCGGGCTGGAAGCAAGTACCTGAAACAGAAAAAAGGGGTTGTTGAGATTAGAGACAAAGTTTAGTTCAAGTATTGGCTAGTGGATAAGGGATTGCTTAACGAGAGCGAAACTAGTCATACGTTTGTTTTGGTTTTTATATGTATTTTATCAGATAATAAATAACCAACCCTGCATAATGGGGACTATTATCAAAAATATTTTAAGGATGCGAAGTGAAATAACGTAACAAAAAACCCCTTTTGACTTAAAAGGTGTTACGGTAGAAAGATGTAAGCTTAAGGCAATTTTTATTTAGTTTACGTTAGGAAGATTTGTTTTATTTCAAAGGCGAGCCAAAGTTAGGCTTAAAACTGATTTTGTTTGTTTTTGCGTTTAACATTTTATTTTAGTTTTGGAAAACGTTGTTTTACGCTTTAATCACAATTATGGTTATGTTTTAAGTGTAGACCTGTAGAAGTACAATACGGGCTGATTTGTGATGATTAACATGTTTGTTGTATTCAGTATAAGTATAATACCTCGGAGGCGAGCTAAACAGACTAGGGATTTGTATACAAAACACCAAAGGTTAACAGTGGAGCTAAGTTATAAGAAGTAATTTTAAGACAGGATAAACGACTAGCGAGAATCTGGCGAAAGCAACAAAGTGTAATAGCACTGTTTCAATTGTTAATATGGAGTTGTAAAGTTTTTATGAAAATACGACTTAAAGAAAAATCTTGTTATTTTGTGAAATGGGAGAAGGAGTAGAATCGATCAATAACAAAATTTCTCCTTAATCGACTAATTTAAATAATTTGTTTATTTAACAAATTAGTTAGCCAGATTGTTGTTCTCCGATTGGTAAAGATCCCAGAGATTTAAAAAGGTCCAATTAACTCGCGCCCGGGAGAAATTTTCCAGGCCTAGAAAACTTGACGCACGAACATACCTTAAGGCGCGTCTAACAGGTACCCATGTGGGTAGTAGCCTTAAGGCCGAGAAGGAACGTCCACCATCTTAGCTCCGCAGTCTTACTCGGCAACTCGTACGGTACGGATGGTACATTCTATAAGCGTGCGACTAACAAGTTCCGGGAGCTCACCATTAGCGCTAAACAATTCGTGTGCGTTAAACATTGTGATATATACTCAGTGTATATAATAACTGTGGTGATAATAAAAGCATTTTATGTAATTTAACGGTAAAACTGTGATATCGTTATTCGTGCAAGTGCACGTGCTATTCCCGCCAATCCTCAGGATCCCGAGGGAGAAAACTACCCCGCAGACGGCCGAGGGGCGGACATCCTTGTTGCTAGAAGGACAAAGCAACTGGCGACCGTGATAAACATCGAAAGTAGTAAGTCCTTGACCGTATTTATGCCTAACCTCGGTCACAACCTAACTATTGGGTTAGCCTACTTGTGGTTTAGCAGGGTTGGTTCTTAGGGATTTATTTGACCTATGAAGGTCACGGTACTGTTGAATTTAGATACGTATCTAGACGTAAAATTTTCCGCTCTTTTCGAATCCGGTTTTAAAAATATGGGTTCCCATAAGAAAAAAAACGTTTTGACCTTGAAATGACTTTGACATTTATTGTCAAGGTCAAATCTGATTGCATAGATAGTTGGCCCCTATTATTCCGAGCAACTTTTGTTTGAACCATTTTTCCAGAGCATGCATAAAAATCGAGATATATGGCTGATGAGATTAAAATGGCCCACCGTGTATACATGCATATTTCCATACAAACATCCTGCAAACTGCTCTTAGAACCTTATATATTTTGTTGAATTTTATGAGAAGCTTAAGAATTTAATTGTTATATATATTTTGTTCACGACAGTCGACAAGGGCAATACTGTAGTAGCATTAGAGCGAAAGAATTACACACGTAAAATGGAAACGTTGTTACCAGACGTAACCACTTTTTTGTTTTTTTTTATACGAGGGGAAATGCGTTATGCACCCCTGCCCTGTGGGGATTTGGGCGGGGAGTGTGGGACTCGCACCCACTATAACCTCTCGATGGCCTCCACCGGACATAGTGGCGGAGCCTGTGGCAGCCGCGAGGTTATTACGTCTCCAGGCCCCCCCCGAGTCCAAGGCGTGCCCCCAAAGGACAACGCCTCCTATCACCGTTGTCTTTGGGGTTGCGGCAGGAGGAGAGGACCATAGCCCTCCTCAAGCCGCCCCTTCTTGGAGACTTGTGCAATGGAGTGGCAAGTTCCCCAACTTGCCACACCAAGTCCCCGCCCCCCGTGACCGAAGTCAGGAGGGGTCAATACAATATTTTGTACCCCTTATCCGAGACCAAGCAGCCCCATGACTGGGTCCGGAGGTCACGCCCGAGCCGTGACCCCTCCACCCCGAGCACGGATACTGCCTCCAAGTCGAGCTTAATTGCCCGACTTGGAAGACTTAGGTCCCGGTTTTTCTCTTCTCGGTGAAGGGGAGGCTGACTTGCCTCCCTTCTGCCGCTTGGGGGAGGGCTCCTTAGTGGAGCCTCCCCCTGAACCCGGCGCTTTTGGCGCCGCACCTGTTTGTGTCCGGGGGCCAGCGACCTTACGGTCTCTGGTCCCGGACGCTTTCCTTTTGGGGAGAGGGGGAAGCATCGCGCCGTCCCCACTCCTTTTTTCCCCGGTTTCCGGCTGTTCCCGGAGACCGGTAGATTCTTCGCTTGGGGCGGAGGCTTCAGTGGCCTCCCCCCTTTTTCCCGTGGCGGGCTTTGTGCCTTCAGAGGAGGCGGACGCGGGAGGGACGTCCTCCCGCCCTTCGCCTTCCTCCGGCCACAGCCGGGCCAGGCTCCCCACCGGAGAGAGGAGGTAAACCTCCTCTCCGTCCTCCTCCCAGCCGGAGGAGTCTCCGCCGGACCCGGCACTGCGGGCCCGCCGGTTCCTTCTCTTCTTCGGGGAGGTGTCAGGCACCGTCACCTCCCCGCCCTCCTTGCCACCGGATGGCAGCGTAGGCGCCAGAACTTCGGCGCCCCGCCTGGTGGCTACTTTTTTAGCCGGAATGGGGGCGCAACTTGCGTCGCCCATCCGGTAGTTTGTTGGCTGCCCCCGGCTCGCACACAATGTGCATTTGAGGGCAGCCCTACACGAGATGGCAAGGTGGCCACCCTCCCCGCATCTGTAGCACGCCGTGCTCCGATCTACACCGGAGCACTTGCGTGCCACATGCCCGTACTCGAGGCACCGGTAGCACTGCATACGCCGTGCCGCCAGTGCCTCGACGGGGAGGCTGAACCACCCCACCTCTACTCGTTTCGCCTCTACTACCCGCCGGGCCGCCCTCAAGGGCATACGGGCGCACAAGGTCCCGTATCCGACGGGAGAGGAGCGAACCAGCCCAGTTCGTACCTCACTGGGCTGGCATCCACCTGCCGCCGCTAATGCGGCGGCAATGTCCTCCGCGGAGAGGGGGGGCACCACGTCCCGCACGCGAATTTCTGCGTACTTTGTGGGACGGGTGAACCTTACCCCCTCAACGCCCTCGAACGCTTTCGACGCCCTCCCGACGAGGGCGTCGGCCTTCTCAGCTCCTCCAGGCCCGGGTACCTGGAGGAGCATGCCGCCAATGGCCGCCCTCTTTATCCGGAGGCCGGAAATTCCGACCTCCTTCAAATTGACGGCGGCCGCTGCCTTCTTCATTATTTCGGCATAACTGCCGCCCTCCCTTACGGTAAGGAGGACGGCAGCCCCAACAGGGAGCCTGCCGAGTTTCGCCATCTTTGCTGCCCCGGCGCGTCGACTCGCGCCAGCGGGAGCAGCGGGAGGGCGCCGTTTTTCCTCAGGAGGGGAAGGCTCTTTTCTCCTCCTACGCGCTTTGCGCCCCACAACCGTCGCCCAGGTGGTCGGGGCGGGTACGGCTGCAGGCGCGCTCGAGGACTGAGAGGCGAGCTCTCTCCTAATTAGAAAGAGGATTTGCCCCTCCATCGCGTCCCCAATTTTGTCCGCTAAGAGGCGGACACACCTCTCCTCCGGGGAGTCAAGAGGAGGATTTTCTCTGAGGGACTCATCCGCCCCCCCTCCGTCTGTACCCCCCCGGGAGTTCGTCCGCGGCGGCGGGATCTTTGCCGCGGTCGCTTGCGAAGGGAGCGCAGGCCCTCCGACCTGCGTCCCGCAGTCCGCGACCTCCCTCCTCGACGCGCCCACGAAGGAAAAACCCTTCTCGTAGGCCGCGTCGAGCATTTCGCGGACTTTTTTGTACCGGGAGGACATAATCCTCCCGGCCTTCTTGCTTAGCCGGAGCTTTTCCTCCAGCGTCCTGACGCGCTCATCCACGAGCGCGCCAGGCCCGGACAGCTTCAACTTTGCCGCCTCAATAGGCATATGGGCGAGGGCGACAATGCCATCACCCAGTCCCTTTATTGTGGCCGCCACGTCCTTCAAAATCTTGACGTAACGTCCGGCAAGATTCTTAGACGTGGTGGCCACTTTCGTCACGGCCTCCGCGGCTGCGTGCGTCTTCTGCACCATTTCAGCCGCGGAGGCAACCGGGCACGAGAGCCTGGAGGACGGTAGCCGAGTGGTGTCGCGCCACGACCTGTCCTCCAGCTCCATAACTGCCTCCGCACGCCTCGCGTCCGAGGCACGCTTCTCGGCCGCGACAATGCCGAGAAACTCGGCGGCAGTCGGCGGTTTTCTTACGCCCCCACTCGTGCTGGGGGCCAGTGTGAAGACGTCCTCCTCCACCTCCATGTCCGAGCTCCCGAATGGAGGTGGGGACCCGGACAAGCCAGCGTATGTTGGGGAGCGAGAACGCTCCCTCGCCGGCTTCTTCGTTCTCTCTCCCTTAGGAGGGGCGCCAACGGCGCTACCCTTCGTGAGGGAGAGAGACGCCCCAAACATACGTCGCGCACCAAGCGCGAGTACGTCGGAACGTTTCTTCGCAGTCGCAGTTTCTCCCCCCACCCCTGCGGTGCAGGCGGAGGGTAGCCCATCTCGAGATAACGACATGGGGATGCCTGGGACGGCAACACCCCCACGCCGGGCCCTGAGTGTCCGATCACTCTGGGCCGGTACGGTTATCTCATCCTCTGAACTACTCATCATGATTGCTAGAGGAGTGGTTTAATTTTGGAGTTTTCCTTCTCCTAGGCCGGTTGACATCCAAGTCTGACGAGCCCGACCTGCCCGGATTTGAAGTCAGGGTTTACTCCCCTATCCCAGTTGTCCCCGTTTTTGGGGGCTAACAGAGCTGAGAACTCCGGGTTTTTGTTCGAGGTTTTCCTTCCTCTATTCCCTCTCTTAGTTCAGGAACTCACCAGGGGCCTTTCCGAGCATGGGAGACCCTACCAGGGACTCAAAGGAGTCCCCGCCGGCATGGCCCCCTGGATCATAGTTCCCCTAAGCCCGGCCACCACGACAAGGTGGAGGGAAATCGGCCGGGAGACGTAACCACTTAATCTGTTATTAACCTTTAAAGGGCCGGTATTTGAGAGGGCATATCCGCTTTAGTAAAGTAGTAAAAAGGGCATTTCATATCATGGATTGACTATACACTAAGTGTCGATCATGGGTAGTAAATTGTCTGTTGATATCATCGATTTTACCCATCTTTTTGTTATAATCCACGATACAAATGGGTTTTATAATATCTTTATTGGTTTTGTAGTTTTTCCTAACAGTTGTACAAAACTGGTGTTCGTGAATACTTGTCAATACATAAACTTCCTTTTTATCCATCCATTTGATTACTATCCAAGAATCGGTGTGGGCAACTTTTGTTTTACCACGATCTAGCTTTGAACTGAGAGTTGGCATTTCTTTACGATTGTCTTTTACAGTTTCACAAAGACCAGTATTTCTGTCATGTAAGTAGTCTGACAGTTGTGGAGATGTATACCAATTATCAGTGTATAACACACGCCCTTCGTTACAATAAGGTTGCATGAAATGTGCAACAATATCACCAGAAACGCTTAAATCAAATTTCTCATAATCAGTGTCTGAGCCAGTATATACTATAAAATCTAAGAGAAATCCTGTTTCGCAGTCCGCTAATTCAAATATCTTCATACCAAATCGGTGTCTTTTTAATGGTACGAATTGTTTGAATTTTAACTTCTCTTTCCATAAGACTAAACTTTCGCCAATGCAAAGCTTTTCACCAGCAATAATAGTATTACCAAACTTTTCTTTCAAATGATCCATCACTAGCTTGATTTTTTTCAAAGGATGATTAGAAACTTCTTCATTGTTAAAAAAGTGAAGGTATCGTAAAATTTGAAGATATCTATTTTGAGATAGACTTTCGCCGTATATTAAAATGTACAGCAGTGGATCTTGGCTCCAATAATCCTTTAGTTGCCCTTTTACAACATGACCCATGTTTATTGATAAAGCAATAGTAGTGTAACTATGAGAGTTCTAAGCCAGGAGCTTCGAGGGGGGCGCGGGGTATGACATCACAGGGGGAGGGGTGACGTCATACGGAGGGGAGGGGGTATGACGTCACAAGGAGAGGGGGTATGACGTCACAG
>NW_018023287.1:3490-13384 GCF_002006095.1 Pseudomyrmex gracilis | reverse complement strand
GTTATCAATTCTTCAAATATATTAATCATATTTAAAGTTAAAAGTACATTTTGTGTAATATAAAGAACGGAATATTTTGAACTAAAAATTATATTATTTTCTTTTATAGCAAATCTGATAATAAATTAAAATTAAGACACACACAATATACAAGGTCTGTATCGAGCTCAAATGGTTCTTAAAAAAAATATATTATATTATACAAATAAATTAACATGCGGTTGTTAATTATATAATGATACAAACGTTTCGGCCCTTACTTGAGCCTTCTTCAGTGTAACAATAAAATTAAAAATTAAACAATAACGCACATCTTGAAACGCACTTGAAGAGTTTGGAGTTAATAAGTGAAATTCTTACATGTGGAAGTCCTTTGTGAAAGATGGTAAGACTTTAAATCCGTCAACAGTCAAACACAAATCTGATAATCTTTTCTGTTTCAAGGCATATTTTTATCACGCTTTCTGAAGGATATGTTAAATTTCCACGATCTTTTATTTATATAATTTTCTTTGATTTACTATTATCAATTAAGGCATTAACACAAATATCACACATGATGTATTTAATTAAATGTCTTACAATAAATCCAGCTATGTAACTTATGATTTCTATAGAATATTGATCTAAATTAATAATATTATAAATTAATGCTGCAATATAAAAATGATTGTGTTCAACTGAAATTTGATTAATATACTTTTCAGTGTCAAATTCATAATTATCGATCATACTACTCTCAATGTGTTGAAATAATACCACTCTCATCAAATAGATAGCAGCACTAGTAGCCCATATAAATATGGCTGAAGAGCACTTCCGGGCTAGCCGTTGTGGCGGGAAGACGTCTTTTCGTTTCTCCCGCTTCTTTGTGCTTTCCTGCCTTATTATTTCGGGCTTCTTGCGCTACGCGGATAATTTGTATTGTCCCCGGCTCATCGTTCTCAATTGCCTACCCGGGAGTGGTTCTCTTTTAACATCTTTCCCGCTCTGCGTGTAAGGCAACAGCGTGTCTGTGCCGCATAACCTGTCTCGCGCGTCGTTGCCGGGCGGCGAACCCTCGCCTTCCCCGGCGTACGAGAGTATTCAGGACGACTTCCGGTTGTTCCTGTCTCAACCAGCGGGCCTGATGTCGGCTCCTTCGCGGGGTTGCCACGAAGAAAATAGAATGGAGACCGATCCTGAAACGCATAACCTGAAAAGGCCGTATCAATCCACGGATGAAGATTGCGATCATGTTTCCGAAAAGTTGAAGAATACAAAAAGTTCGTGCGGGGTGACCGGTAAGGAGTCAAAACAAAAAAACAAGAAGAAAGTTATGTTGCGACAAGTGTCTGTCGAGGATATGAGTGACGAGCATGTCGTATCCCCTCCAGTGAGGGGTGCTCGACAGTTGGGCCCTTCGACGAACGCCTTGACGGCGACCCTTCCATCGGATTCTGATGCTGGCAGTTCGTCTTGTGTGGTTTCACCGAGCCCTAATACACGGCCGGAAGCTTCCAGAGCCTCGTCGGATTGCCGCCTTCAAAGGTACGATGCCTTCTCTCGGGCTCCTTTCTTCGTACACGTTCGAGTGCCGTCTTCAAAAAGTTCAAATAACCGTATGCCGCTGGTGCAGTTTGTACGCAAGCTAGCAGCAGCCAATGTGAAGTATACACGTGTAGCTAATTACTCCCGTAATACTTGGCGGGTGTATTTGCCGTCTAAGTCAGCTGCGAATAATGTGCTTTCGAATAAATTGTTGAGTGACATGAATTTTATATCGTTTATTCCGGGCTTTAAGCTATCCCGGCGCTTTGTTATCCGGGATATTCCCCTGGATTATGAGTTGACGGACCTGAAGCGCGACCTTGAAGATGAGAACCCACGATTGCTAATAGTTAAGCTGTTTCGCTTAAAGCGAAGAGACCGCGTCTCTCGGCAGCTGCTCGACTCAGAATCTGTATGTCTGGAGATCCATGGTGAGGATATACCTGAGGAAGTATCGCTGTTTAAGGCTGCAATCCGGACCAAACCGTATGTTCAATCGGTTCATATCTGCTTCAAGTGTGGTCGTTTCGGCCACTTCAGTAGAACGTGTGAGAGACAGGATCGGTGCTTAACCTGTGCCGGCGATCATCACTGTGCCCGGGAGTCTCCGTGCACCAATGCCACGAAATGCGTGAACTGTGAAGGGGCTCACGGCATCCTCAGCAGAGATTGCCCATCTTACAAGATTCAAGCGGAAATAGTGCGCATCATGGCATACAACAACCTTCCGTTCTTTGAGGCAAAAAAGTTGACGGAAGGCACCCTGCCCTGTGGCTCAACTGTAGCCGAGAAGACTCTTCAGAATTTTCCGTTTCTCCCTGGATCTCAGCCTTCTGCGTGGAATGGACGTCGGTCGGGAACACCTCAGGGATTGGCTACCTTCTCTTCGACAGCCCCCTGGGCAGGGGAGAAGCTTTCATCCACCTCCAGGACAATGATCTCTGATATAGTAAACAGCATCCTAGCTGCTGAGGATTGTGATAAGCTCATCTCGCGTATTCGTAACACGATAGATTTACACAACAATAATATAAAGAAAAGTAGCTCGGTTAAATAATGTCTCAATATTGCGTAAAGAAAAAGATTAATGACCCCTTTGGTCTCGTTCAGTGGAACGCTAGGTCTCTGTTACCTCATCTTAACGAACTTGCGAAACACTGTGAATTTCACAATTTTTTCTTAATTTCAGAAACGTGACTACAAGCCCACAATAGTTGTATTCTGCGAGGATTCGACACGGTGAGGAAAAATCGCCAGGGTCGCTGTGGCGGTGGAGTTGTTATCCTGGTGAACAACTCCGTAAAGTACAAACAAGTCCCGGTTCTATTTGATTGCGCAGGTAAGCTGGAGGCGTGCGCCGTGGAGATTTCCCTTCAAGGCGAGCCTGTTATTCTTGTCTCATGTTACCGTCCTCCTCAGGGCCCGCTAATTTCGGTAAGAGAATGGTCCTTGTTCTTTTCTCAGTTTGGAAGGTCGAAGTTTTTTGTGGGTGGCGACTTTAATGCCCATAGCCCTCAGTGGGGCTCTAACCGCCTGTGCTCGACGGGATCCTCTTTGAGTGAAGCCTTGACGGACCTAGACTGTGTTGTTTTAAATGATGGATCGGTGACTTACAGAAGGGATTTCTGCAGGTCTAGCTCGGCGTTGGACCTCTCCATCGCCCATAGCGGTCTGGCTCTTCGGCTTAGTTGGCGGGTCGGGAGTGATCCCTGGGGCAGCGATCACTTCCCGGTCTTCGTGGAGTCGAGGCTGCGCCCTGGTACCCCGCCAGCACCTCGACGGTCGCCTCGTCTTTATTCGGTGGGAACAAACTGGTCGGTTTTTCAAGAAGTAATGGACCACGAGATTAGACACTCGCTAGATCTGTCTGCCGAACCTCAGGTTCTCTACTCTTTGTTCGTGGCGTTGGTGGAGGGGGCGGTGAGGGCCGCCACCCCGGAGAAACGCTCTCCCCCCCCGAGATGTCCTCGGAAATCTGTCCATCCCTCTTGTTTGTGGTGGAATGCTGAGTGCGACAGGCTTGTTCGTCAGAGGAATGCGGCTTGAAAACGGTTTCGATTCTCCGGGCTCCGGGAGGATTTTATTGCTTATAAACGAGTTGTTAGTGCTACTCGTAGAGGTTTAGCGCGGATTAAGTGTGAGAGGTTTCGTACCTTTTGCTCCGGACTGCGTAAGGACACCAAACCCGCGTATGTATGGAACGTCATCAAGCGTTTTGACTACAGGTGGAATAAGACTGAGACGGGCAGAGAGTATAGTGATACCAAGACTCAGGTGGTCCGGAGTCAGGTTGACGAGCTGTACCCCCCCTAGGTTCCTGTGTCTCCTCCGTCGTTTTCCGAGGTCTCCCGGGATCCCTTTCTAGATCTACCCTTCACGGGTACGGAGCTGGAGCTGGCGTTGGCCTATGTCAATGGCGGGTCCAGCCCGGAACTGGACTCCATAGATTACCAGGTTATTAAGCACTTTTCCGCATTAGGTAAAAACGTCCTTCTCACAATTTTTAATTCCATCCTGTCAGAGGGCTGGTTTCCAGTCGAGTGGAGAAGGTACCTGGTGTTTTTCATCCCTAAGGCGGATGGCCGCAAGTTCAGACTCATCTCCCTCTCTTCGTGTCTCTGTAAGACCATGGAACGCATGATCTCATGTCGCCTAAGCTGGTGGCTTGAGTGGCACGGCCTTCTTCCGGGCACGCAGTTTGGATTTCGCAGACAGAAGTCGTGTGTTGACAACCTGACTCTTCTATACGGTGAGATCCTGGGGGCTTTTCAGGAGGACTCGGCCTTTTTAGACATCCAGGGAGCGTATGACAATGTTTTGAGTGACATCCTGCTGAATAATCTACTTTCGCTGGGGGTTCCGCAATGTACCCGAAAGTTTATATGGCACCTTACTTCATCGCGCCAACTTTTCCTTAGGTTCGGAGAATTAGAGCTGGTGCGTTGGGTTTTTCGAAGTCTTCCCCAGGGAAGTGTCCTCAGCCCTCTCCTGTATACAGTCTACGTGTCAAAGCTGGACCGCTTACGTATCCCGGGTTGTAAAATCGTACAGTATGCAGACGATGTTTGCTTGTATTCCTCGGAGTCCCCGGTGGAGGAAGCTCTGAGAAGCGTGGAGTTGGCAGTGGAGGAGACGAATTCAACTCTGGGATCGCTTGGGTTGACTCTGTCGGCCCCCAAGACTCAGTTGTGTGTCTTTAGCCAGGGCGATAGGGCCCTAAAGTCCGTGGTCAGAGTGGGGGGCCGCGTTCTGTTCAGGCGCCAGTCACGATCGATATCCGTCTCGGGGGTTCGGATCTCTTCCTCTTCAGAGGTCAAGTTCCTGGGACTTGTGTTTCAGTCTAATTTAGGATGGAAGGCCCATATTCAACACGTTGAGAACCGGTGTGCTAACTCACTTAGAACTCTTCGCTGTCTTAGTCAAACCTGGTAGGGTTCCGACCCTTGTCTGTTGTTATCCCTGTACCGAGCTCTGGTCCGTTCCCGTTTGGAGTACGGGGGCTTTTTGATGCATAATGTGTCCACGTCTCTCTGGTCCCGACTGAATAAGATTCAGTTGCGAGCCTTGCGTGTTGCGATGGATTATACGTCGTCCACCCCGTGTAACATAGTGTTAGCCGAGGCCCGGGAACCCTCTGTGTGTGTCCGTAACACCTTCTTGTGCTGTAGCTTCTTGTCGCGCATGTTCATGTATTCTGGTCATCCGGGCCGAGTGTTGCTTGAGGAAGTGGAGGAAAAGGTTCAGGCGCCCACCCGGGTTAACCGCGTGGGCTCGTTCCCGTTGGTGGAGGCTTTTCGCCGCGTGAGTACGGTGGCTCGGTTTCTCCCGGAGGGGGAGGCCCCTCTGTGTTATTTGTTTGGGTTTGATGCATTTATGTACAGTATGTTTAATAAGAGCGTGTACGGCAAAACTCAAAAACTTAGGATAATACATAAATTGAAAAAATTTGTACACATTATGCATGATATAGACTGCGATGCTTTATTATTAATAAGTTGTCCAGTCGCCTCCATTATCAATAATTGACTGGCATCTCCGAGGCATACTTTCTACTAATTTTACAGCATAATCTTCAGACAAAGATCTCCATATAAATCGAATCTGTCGAATTATAACTGCTTGACGGTCCATATTTTCTTTCCTCGGAGCTTAAACTTTATAAGCGCCCAAACATTTTCGATTGGATTTGCATCTGGCGACTGTGAAGGCCAATCCAGTACGTCAACGTTATTTTCTTCTTTCCACGCAGTACAAAGTCTACTCCGATGTTTCGGATCATTGTCCTCTTGCAGTAGCCAATTTTCATTTTTCCTCGTAAACCACCTTTGGGCAGATAGTAATAAAGCTCTCTCATATATTTGGACCATTTTAGCAGCATCCAAATTTTGTGTAAAGATGTGTAAAGTGCCAAATCCCTGTTTTGAGAAACAGCCCCAGACGTGCACCTTTACCGGATGTTTAACGGTCCGCTCGATGAGTCTATTGGCCTGGGTAGACCAGACACGTCTGATAGAAGACTTTGCCCAAAACGAAGCTTCATCTGAAAAAATTACGTTGCCCCAATAGCGGTCCAAATTTTCTTTTGCCCAAGCAAGTCTTTTATCGACGTGTTTTTCAGACAGCAACGGTTTTGTTATCGTGCTTCGAAATTTCACTTTATGAGCCAGTAAACGTCTTCTTATAGTATGACATGATATATTTAGACCCTTTTTAAGTAAAACCGCTTGCCCGCCACGCAAGGATAAACAAGGATTCTTCTCAAACACCCGTAAAATCATTTTGTCCTCCTTTTTCGTCGTTTTCTGCACAGAGCCACGATCCGGCAAGTCATCAACGTTTTTGACCTCGGAATAACGTTTCACCCACTTACTCACAAACGCCTTAGATTTCTTCATATATTTAGCAGCCGCTCCGCGCGACATTTTTGGTCCTTTCGGATGCGAACATAGAAACACAGCTTCGTAACGTGATGCGTACGCGGCACTCATGTTGAAATACGCTCTTTTGTGACGAAAGTCAAACGATAACTAAAGCTTTCAAAACAAAGCATCTTGGGAGAAGAGCTCCGCTATTGGCTCGCGTTCATATCCCCCCTCTAACGGTTTCGAGGAAAAAGTTTTGCCGTACACGCTCTTATCAAACATACTGTATTGCCCTGCGGTGGACCTGGAGTCGGGCTTGGGGCTTGCGTGCTCCCCGGACCCTCAGAGTTCTTTTGAGAAACTTTTCTCTGAGGACCTGTCTTCTTCGGTGTGTGTTTTCACGGACGGCTCCGTTAAGCAGGGCTCGCCGTTTTCTGGGTTCGCGTTGACTTCCTCCGATGGGTCGGTGGAGCGGCAGTATCGGTCCGCGGGCTTCCTTTCCTCCTTCTGCGTTGAAGTCATGGCGATTTTGGAGGCCCTTCTGCTTGCTCAAGCAGAAGGCTGGAAGAAGGTGACAGTTTTCTCGGACTCCAAGTCGGCTCTGTCCGCGGTGAGCTCGCACTTTAATCTCCGTTCCAGCTCTTACTTAGTGCTACGGGTGAAGTCGGTTCTGTTGAAAATGGAACGGGGGGGCACGTTCACCCGTCTGGTCTGGGTGCCTAGCCATGTTGGTATTCGGGAAAACGAGAGGGCTGACGTACTCGCGAAGGATGCTATTCCGCACGGCGTGGATTCGCAGTTGGGTGTACCGCTGGGCGAGGTCAAAAATTATTGGAAAGAACGAATGTTCACTGATCTTTTTGACTGGTGCGCGCGTGAGGCACCGACTCGTGGGTCCTTTTATTGTCATAGGTACTTGACGCGCTCACGTCATCCGTGGTTTGCTTTCTTTAATATTAGGAGGAGGACGGTCACTACGTGTAACAGGCTTCGCAGCGGACACTCCTCCCTGCGGGCGCATCTTTACCGTTTTCGTATAGTGGACTCCCCTCTCTGCCTTGTCTGTGGGGTGGAGGAGTCCCCGGATCACGTGTTTTGGGCCTGCTCTGATTTTAGTGAGGAGCGCCAACATCTGATGAAAGGCTTAGTTCGGGCTCGTGGCTTTCTTCCTCACCCTGTGGAATACTTCATGGCCACGTTGCGTAAGGATATTCTTCCCCCAGTGGGAGGATTCATCAACTTTATTTCCAAGTTTATCTAGTAGTTGTAAGGGCGACGCGGACATATACCTAAGTGCCATTACCATGCGCAAGTTTGGTGTCTTTTTCTTGTGTTCTTTTTTTTAAGTTCGCCTATGTCTTTCCGCGTTTGAGTTATCTAGTTTTTACGTGTGTTAGTTAAGCTCCCCTTCCCCTCCCCCGCACGGCGCGTGCAGGGGGGGAGAGGGAGCAACGTTTCTGTATTTTTGTGTTCACTTTTCGGTTAACAGTCGTAGCATTTTCCCTCTCTCGTTTGTCTGGCTTAGTTTCAATGTTTAATATGTGTTTCTTTTTTTTTTAGTTTTAGATCAGTGTGCAAGGTTATGAGTTGCGTAATTTTATTGCACTTCTTTTTTTTTATTATTTCATTTTGTGTTACAGTTTCTTTTTTTTATTTTTAGTTTTATTCCTACCCGGTGTTTCCGGGTCTCCTTGCGTCCAAGACAGTACAAATTAGCTTAAGCCCTAGTATTTTAAGTTCCGACCAATCCGAGCGAGGTACCTATACATAGCTCCTCCAGTGATACTAGCTTAAGTCTTTGCGATGTAACCCTTTCTGTTTAAGTTAATTGTATCAGGGCCATTTAAACTTTGCTCTTAAAGGCCGCCTTTTACGTCAATAAAAAAAAAAAAAAAAAAAAATATGGCTGAAGATTGTTTGAGGTCAAACCCCCCCCCCCCGCACCATGGCTTCACTCCCCGCGCCTATAATATCCTTTAATGCTCCCACCTTTATCTCCATGGTGCGGTCCCAGGGATTCAGAGCGCAAATGTTTAAAGGTGCAATTTCACGCGCCGCTGAACCTAAGTGTTCGAGCGACAAGAAGGGTCACGTGATGACTTCGATTGTTGCTCGTATTTCAGCGGCTACAATTTTGTAGTTTGAACCAGTTCAACTACAAGCGTTGTCGCTCAATTGCTGTGATGTACTGCAATACTGCAACCAAAGACATAACCTTGCAATACATAATAAAGTATACTAAAAAGATATAATATAAATATAAAGTATACTAAAGATATATAATCGTGCAATTTCGAAAAATATTAAAAGAAGAAAAAATGAAAAATAATGAAGATGAAGAAGTAAGTTTATATAAGTAAGTATATAAAATAAGGTTTTTTTTATACTATATATTTAAAAGAAACAAATTCTGTTTGATCTATTAAAATATCTTTTATATAAATTTTATTTTAGTTTATAAATTGAAACAATAAAGCTGCTTATTTTTTAAAACAAAAGCTTACAAATATCAGTTTTCGAAACATTTATGATATAAGTTGTATTTTCATTGTGTTGTAGACATGCATGAGACCAGTCATGACATGTGGACTGTGTGAAATCATTTGTGATATGGATAAGTTCACAGAACACGAATATCTTCAAGGATATTCTGAATACTACCTTGATAAAAATACTTATTACTTTTATCNAATGTGTGGTATATATAATGTATAAATAAATATTTTTTTACATGTCAACAGCATCATAATAATGGCAAAAACAATATTATTTTGAAATTCAATTTCATGTTCTTGGATTATTCGATTATAATTTAGTATTCAATTATATTTTTTTCCTGGAAGACATAATGATAAATCTGTTTCTCAACTTTATAGCTTGGTGCAACTACTTTTTAACCGGAATCAAATAAGGCCGATACGAGCCATTCGCAGGATGTTTGTGCGGAAACTATGCGTGTACAAATATATACATATATATAAATGTAACGAATTCTACTTGTAAATTTTTACAAGTATTTTTTGAATTGAAATCTCAATTCTTAAAATCATACGGGATGCTAGATTTGCATCTCACATATGGAAAACCCCGGATACCCCCCTAACTAATTTTTTAAAATTGCGAAAAAAACTCCTCGGCCAGGAGTCGAACCTGGAATCTCCGGCTTTCCGTGCCATCGCTTTCCCTGTTAGGCCACCGAGGCACTTGGAGTTAGTCTCGCAATACTCATACATATATCAAAGATGGTCTGATAATGTTGTTAACGCTAATTTTCAGCCAGTGTAATTAAAAAGACTTAACGCTCGTGAAATTGTTAACAGGAATCAAATAAGGCCGATTCGTTACATTTATATATATGTATCAAGAGGCACGGTAGTGCCTCGCGCCAAGTTTCACGCGCAACGAAGTTGCGCTCGAACTGCGCGAGCACACCGTGCCTATTATACGCGAGATTCATGCAAAATAGAAGTGGGAAGATTTTCTCAAGGCAATATCTAAGTAA